>NC_056448.1:47441766-47444266 GCF_018296145.1 Oncorhynchus tshawytscha | reverse complement strand
AGTTATCTTCTTAGTTATCCTCTTAGTTATCTTCTTAGTTATCCTCTTAGTTATCTTCTTAGTTATCCTTGTAGTTATCTTCTTAGTTATCCTCTTAGTTATCTTCTTAGTTATCCTTGTAGTTATCTTCTTAGTTATCCTCTTAGTTATCTTCTTAGTTATCCTCTTAGTTATCCTCTTAGTTATCCTTGTAGTTATCCTCTTAGTTATCCTCTTAGTTATCTTCTGAAAGCCAGAGAATGAGAAGTGAATAAATCTGACATTTCTCCTATTGACATTTCTCCTATGGAAATGAAGAATGATGTTGACGTGCTCATATGAGAATAAGAGAAAACATCTACTTCAATGCTTCCTTTCTGCATTAAAACTCCAGTCGTCTCCAAAATGGCCGCCGTATAGCGGTTCTAGATAAGACAGATGACAGATTGATCTGCCACGTTAAAGCTTCAAGCCGGAGATTGACTGACTATTTTCAGTCAGCTCTTTAGAAATGTCAACCGATTGAGCATGAAGGTAATGGTACACATTTTTGGGGGGATTATCATAATTGAAAGTTTAACAAAATATACTCAAATCTACAGGAGAGCGATTTCATTCCTCATCAGCTAGTTAATCAGCACCTTGTATCTAACCCTGACCTCTATGGATTTCCACATGTTGGTTTTCTATTATGAGAAGCAGGCACGCCGAGAGGCACCCTGTAGAGTCGTGAATCTCCTGGCTAATCCTTCCCATTCAACACTGATCCTCCGCAAGCCAACAAAGAGAGTCATTTATTAGAAATTAAATCCTACATGAAGTTAGTGCTCTCTGCAGTGTTAGTTAGTGCTCTCTGTAGTGTTAGTTAGGGCTCTGTAGTGTTAGTTAGGGCTCTGTAGTGTTAGTTAGGGCTCTCTCTAGTGTTAGTTAGGGCTCTGTAGAGTTAGTTAGGGCTCTCTGTGGTGTTAGTTAGGGCTCTCTCTAGTGTTAGTTAGGGCTCTGTAGAGTTAGTTAGGGCTCTCTGTAGTGTTAGTTAGGGCTCTCTGTAGCGTTAGTTAGGGCTCTCTCTAGTGTTAGTTAGGGCTCTGTAGAGTTAGTTAGGGCTCTCTGTGGTGTTAGTTAGGGCTCTGTAGTGTTAGTTAGGGCTCTGTAGTGTTAGTTAGGGCTCTGTAGTGTTGGTTAGGGCTCTGTAGTGTTAGTTAGGGCTCTCTGTAGTGTTAGTTAGGCTCTCTCTAGTGTTAGTTAGGGCTCTGTAGTGTTAGTTAGGGCTCTGTAGTGTTAGTTAGGGCTCTGTAGTGTTGGTTAGGGCTCTGTAGTGTTAGTTAGGGCTCTCTGTAGTGTTAGTTAGGGCTCTCTCTAGTGTTAGTTAGGGCTCTGTGGTGTTAGTTAGGGCTCTGTAGTGTTAGGGCTCTCTGTAGTGTTAGTTAGGGCACTCTGTAGTGTTAGTTAGGGCTCTGTAGTGTTAGTTAGGGCTCTGTAGTGTTGGTTAGGGCTCTGTAGTGTTAGTTAGGGCTCTCTGTAGTGTTAGTTAGGGCTCTCTCTAGTGTTAGTTAGGGCTCTGTGGTGTTAGTTAGGGCTCTGTAGTGTTAGGGCTCTCTGTAGTGTTAGTTAGGGCACTCTGTAGTGTTAGTTAGGGCACTCTGTAGTGTTAGTTAGGGCACTCTGTTAGAGGGCTCTGTAGAGTTAGTTAGGGCTCTGTAGTGTTAGTTAGGGCTCTGTAGAGTTAGTTAGGGTAGTGTTAGTTAGGGCTCTCTCTAGTGTGTTAGTTAGGGCTCTCTCTAGTGTTAGTTAGGGCTCTGTAGTGTTAGTTAGGGCTCTGTAGTGTTAGTTAGGGCTCTGTAGTGTTAGTGTTAGGGCTCTCTCTAGTGTTAGTTAGGGCTCTGTAGTGTTAGTTAGGGCTCTGTAGTGTTAGTTAGGTTGTAGGGTCAGTGTAGGTTGTAGGGTCAGTGTAGGTTGTAGGGTCAGTGTAGGTTGTAGGGTCAGGTTGTAGGGTCAGTGTAGGTTGTAGGTTGTAGGGTCAGTGTAGGTTGTAGGGTCAGTGTCAGTGGTTGTAGGGTCAGTGTACGTTGTAGGGTCAGTGTAGGTTGTAGGGTCAGTGTAGGTTGTAGGGTCAGTGTAGGGTCTGTGTAGGTTGTAGGGTCCGTGTAGGTTGTAGGGTCAGTGTAGGTTGTAGGGTCAGTGTTGGTTGTGTCCACTCTACAGTTGACAAACAGTGACTAATCAGAGACTCATACCCTCTCAGGACTAGGATATAATAACTACAAGTATCCTACAAACAATTAATTCCAGCCCTGACCCAGCAGTAGCTCCTTCTCTAGAAAGGTATTTCTTACTTGTTCAGACATCACTATTTAAATCATTCCCAGCTCAATACTGGGGCAGAATAATAACTAAGATGTTTAGTTTCAGCATTCATGTTCCACTCCCTGTCCTCCTGCCCTAGCATAAACACGTGGGCACTTCAAAATAAATGTCTATATTATTTCTCGAGCCTTCTGTGATGAGACGTTGTAGACACACA
>NC_056448.1:47396444-47433944 GCF_018296145.1 Oncorhynchus tshawytscha | reverse complement strand
AATGTTAACATATGTTTCCCAGGCCAATAAAACCCTTACATTGGTAATGTTAACATATGTTTCCCAGGCCAATAAAACCCTTACATTGGTAATGTTAACATATGTTTCCCAGGCCAATAAAACCCTTACATTGGTAATGTTAACATATGTTTCCCAGGCCAATAAAACCCTTACATTGGTAATGTTAACATATGTTTCCCAGGCCAATAAAACCCTTACATTGGTAATGTTAACATATGTTTCCCAGGCCAATAAAACCCTTACATTGGTAATGTTAACATATGTTTCCCAGGCCAATAAAACCCTTACATTGGTAATGTTAACATATGTTTCCCAGGCCAATAAAACCCTTACATTGGTAATGTTAACATATGTTTCCCAGGCCAATAAAACCCTTACATTGGTAATGTTAACATATGTTTCCCAGGCCAATAAAACCCTTACATTGGTAATGTTAACATATGTTTCCCAGGCCAATAAAACCCTTACATTGGTAATGTTAACATATGTTTCCCAGGCCAATAAAACCCTTACATTGGTAATGTTAACATATGTTTCCCAGGCCAATAAAACCCTTACATTGGCAATGTTAACATATGTTTCCCAGGCCAATAAAACCCTTACATTGGTAATGTTAACATATGTTTCCCAGGCCAATAAAACCCTTACATTGGTAATGTTAACATATGTTTCCCAGGCCAATAAAACCCTTACATTGGCAATGTTAACATATGTTTCCCAGGCCAATAAAACCCTTACATTGGTAATGTTAACATATGTTTCCCAGGCCAATAAAACCCTTACATTGGTAATGTTAACATATGTTTCCCAGGCCAATAAAACCCTTACATTGGCAATGTTAACATATGTTTCCCAGGCCAATAAAACCCTTACATTGGCAATGTTAACATATGTTTCCCAGGCCAATAAAACCCTTACATTGGTAATGTTAACATATGTTTCCCAGGCCAATAAAACCCTTACATTGGCAATGTTAACATATGTTTCCCAGGCCAATAAAACCCTTACATTGGTAATGTTAACATATGTTTCCCAGGCCAATAAAACCCTTACATTGGTAATGTTAACATATGTTTCCCAGGCCAATAAAACCCTTACATTGGTAATGTTAACATATGTTTCCCAGGCCAATAAAACCCTTACATTGGTAATGTTAACATATGTTTCCCAGGCCAATAAAACCCTTACATTGGTAATGTTAACATATGTTTCCCAGGCCAATAAAACCCTTACATTGGTAATGTTAACATATGTTTCCCAGGCCAATAAAACCCTTACATTGGTAATGTTAACATATGTTTCCCAGGCCAATAAAACCCTTACATTGGTAATGTTAACATATGTTTCCCAGGCCAATAAAACCCTTACATTGGTAATGTTAACATATGTTTCCCAGGCCAATAAAACCCTTACATTGGTAATGTTAACATATGTTTCCCAGGCCAATAAAACCCTTACATTGGCAATGTTAACATATGTTTCCCAGGCCAATAAAACCCTTACATTGGTAATGTTAACATATGTTTCCCAGGCCAATAAAACCCTTACATTGGTAATGTTAACATATGTTTCCCAGGCCAATAAAACCCTTACATTGGCAATGTTAACATATGTTTCCCAGGCCAATAAAACCCTTACATTGGTAATGTTAACATATGTTTCCCAGGCCAATAAAACCCTTACATTGGCAATGTTAACATATGTTTCCCAGGCCAATAAAACCCTTACATTGGTAATGTTAACATATGTTTCCCAGGCCAATAAAACCCTTACATTGAAGTTGAAATTGAGAGAGACCGTGAGAGAAAGAGAGATAGATAGATAACAGTATTGTCTATGTGTCTGTCTGAGGACTGCGATAGTGGAGCCAACCTGACCCCCGTGTTAATGACTCTGTGGGCCCCTATGCATTATGAAGTGTTGTCACGTCCTGTGGATCTCAACCTCCACTGATGACTGTGCCCTTTTCAGCTGTCTGGGGCTGCTTCAACGGCTTCCGCCGACTACACAACACTGGAGAAAGCCAATTGGCACGGGCCCCATCCCAAATGGGACCCTATTCCCTTTATAGTGCACTAGTTGACCCCAGGGCCCACTGCCCTATAGGGAGAAGGTGCATTTTGGGACGAAAGACTCACGAGACAATCATACCGCATTCCCGTCGCATAAGACCGTCAGTAACGTCCTAAAATTATAACATGTCCACTGTAACATGGTCCTTCAGAGAGAGAGAGGCGGTGGGGGAGAGAGAAATAGGGAGAGCGAGACAGAGAGAAAGAAAGGGACCAGGACACATAGGAAATAGGGACCAGGACCTATAGGGAATAGGAACCAGGACCTATAGGGAACAGGAACCAGGATCAAAAGGGAATAGGGACCAGGACACATAGGAAATAGGGACCAGGACCTATAGGGAATAGGGACCAGGACACATAGGAAATAGGGACCAAGACCTATAGGGAATAGGGACCAGGATCAATAGGGAATAGGGACCAGGACACATAGGAAATAGGGACCAGGACTTATAGGAAATAGGGACCAGGACCTATAGGGAATAGGGACCAGGATCAATAGGGAATAGGGACCAGGACACATAGGGAATAGGAACCAGGACCTATAGGGAATAGGGACCAGGACCTATAGGGAATAGGAACCAGGACCTATAGGGAATAGGGACAAGGACCTATAGGGAATAGGAACCAGGACCTATAGGGAATAGCGACCAGGACCAATAGGGAATAGGGACCAGGATCAATAGGCAATAGGAACCATGACCAATAGGGAATAGGGACCAGGACCTATAGGGAATAGGAACCAGGATCTATAGGGAATAGGAACCATGACCTATAGGGAATAGGGACCAGGACACATAGGAAATAGGGACCAAGACCTATAGGGAATAGGGACCAGGATCAATAGGGAATAGGGACCAGGACACATAGGAAATAGGGACCAGGACTTATAGGAAATAGGGACCAGGACCTATAGGGAATAGGGACCAGGATCAATAGGGAATAGGGACCAGGACACATAGGGAATAGGAACCAGGACCTATAGGGAATAGGGACCAGGACCTATAGGGAATAGGAACCAGGACCTATAGGGAATAGGGACAAGGACCTATAGGGAATAGCGACCAGGACCAATAGGGAATAGGGACCAGGATCAATAGGCAATAGGAACCATGACCAATAGGGAATAGGGACCAGGACCTATAGGGAATAGGAACCAGGATCAATAGGGAATAGGGACCAGGACACATAGGAAATAGGGACCAGGACCTATAGGGAATAGGGACCAGGATTAATAGGGAATAGGGACCAGGACACATAGGGAATAGGAACCAGGACCTATAGGGAATAGGAACCAGGACCTTTAGGGAATAGGGACCAGGACCTATAGGGATTAGGAACCATGACCTATAGGGAATAGGGCCCAGGATCTATAGGGAATAGGAACCATGACCTATAGGGAATAGGAACCAGGACCTATAGGGAACAGGAACCAGGATCAAAAGGGAATAGGGACCAGGACACATAGGAAATAGGGACCAGGACCTATAGGGAATAGGGACCAGGATTAATAGGGAATAGGGACCAGGACACATAGGAAATAGGGACCAAGACCTATAGGGAATAGGGACCAGGATCAATAGGGAATAGGGACCAGGACCTATAGGGAATAGGAACCAGGACCTTTAGGGAATAGGGACCAGGACCTATAGGGAATAGGGACCAGGACCTATAGGGAATAGGAACCAGGACCTTTAGGGAATAGGGACCAGGACCTATAGGGAATAGGGACCAGGACCAATAGGGAATAGGAACCAGGACCTATGGGGAATAGGAACCAGGACCAATAGGGAATAGGAACCAGGACCAATAGGGAATAGGGACCAGGACCTATAGGGAATAGGGACCAGGATCTATAGGGAATAGGAACCATGACCAATAGGGACCAGGACCTATAGGGAATAGGGACCAGGATCTATAGGGAATAGGAACCAGGACCAATAGGGAATAGGGACCAGGACCTATAGGGAATAGGGACCAGGATCTATAGGGAATAGGAACCAGGACCAATAGAGAATAGGGATTAATAGGGTCAATAGGGAATAGGAACCAGGACCTATAGGGAATAGGGATTAATAGGGTCAATAGGGAATAGGGACCAGGACCAATAGGGAATAGGGATTAATAGGGTCAATTGGGAATAGGAACCAGGACCTATAGGGAATAGGGATTAATAGGGTCAATAGGAAATAGGGACCAGGACCTATAGGGAATAGGAACCAGGACCTATAGGGAATAGGAACCAGGACCTATAGGGAATAGGGACCAGGACCTATAGGGAATAGGGACCAGGACCTATAGGGAATAGGAACCAGGACCTATAGGGAATAGGGATTAATAGGGTCAATAGGGAATAGGAACCAGGACCTATAGGGAATAGGGATTAATAGGGTCAATAGGGAATAGGACCAGGACCAATAGGGAATAGGGATTAATAGGGTCAATTGGGAATAGGAACCAGGACCTATAGGGAATAGGGATTAATAGGGTCAATAGGAAATAGGGACCAGGACCTTAGGGAATAGGAACCAGGACCTTTAGGGAATAGGAACCAGGACCTATAGGGAATAGGGACCAGGACCTATAGGGAATAGGGACCAGGACCTATAGGGAATAGGGACCAGGACCTATAGGGAATAGGGACTAGGACCTATAGGGAATAGGAACCAGGACCAATAGGGAATAGATAACATGTTCACTGTAACATGGTCCTTCATTAACCAAGGCCGTTTACTGTGTGAAAGAGAGTTGTGTGTTTTGTGTGAGAGAGAGTTATGTGTTTTGTGTGAGAGAGAGTTATGTGTTTTGTGTGAGAGAGAGTTATGTGTTTTGTGTGAGAGAGAGTTATGTGTTTTGTGTGAGAGAGAGTTATGTGTTATACCAATAGAATTAATTGGAATAGAATAGAATAGAATGGAATAGAATGGAATAGAATAGAATAGAATAGAATAGAATAGAATAGCTTTATTGTCCGGTGAGAAGTTCTTCTCTGGAGTGGTAAAAAGCTAAAATCTTTAGCCTACAAATTGTACAGTATAGAATCAGTACAAACAGAACTTTAGTATATATATCAAACTGGAACAACAGTTCAAACAGATTTCTTCCTATATCCTTTCCCTTTATTAAAGGTTAAAGGTTTAGCCAGTCTTCTCCGAACCAGTCTTCTCTTCTCCAGATATGACTGGGTTTGACAGAACCAGTCTTCTCTTCTCCAGATATGACTGGGTTTGACCGAACCAGTCTTCTCTTCTCCAGATATGACTGGGTTTGATCGAACCAGTCTTCTCTTCTCCAGATATGACTGGGTTTGACCGAACCAGTCTTCTCTTCTCCAGATATGACTGGGTTTGACCGAACCAGTCTTCTCTTCTCCAGATATGACTGGGTTTGACAGAACTAGTCTTCTCTTCTCCAGATATGACTGGGTTTGACCGAACCAGTCTTCTCTTCTCCAGATATGACTGGGTTTGACAGAACTAGTCTTCTCTTCTCCAGATATGACTGGGTTTGACCGAACCAGTCTTCTCTTCTCCAGATATGACTGGGTTTGACCGAACCAGTCTTCTCTTCTCCAGATATGACTGGGTTTGACAGAACTAGTCTTCTCTTCTCCAGATATGACTGGGTTTGACCGAACCAGTCTTCTCTTCTCCAGATATGACTGGGTTTGACCGAACCAGTCTTCTCTTCTCCAGATATGACTGGGTTTGACCGAACCAGTCTTCTCTTCCTATTCCCTATATAATCACTATGAATAAAGGAGGACCAATCAGGGTAGAGTAAATGTTTAGCTACGCCGGCAGCGGTAGAGCCAGGGGTTTATTTGCTTTGCAGGTCAGAGAAGAGAAAGGGTTTAGGATCCAATCTATTTAGCTGTGATAGTTTAATTATGCCTTTGACATATCGGCTGTTTATCTTTTGGCTTGCGTCACAAATGAAACCCGATTTTCCCATTGGGCCCTGGTTAAAAGTAGTGCACTTTAAAGGGGTGCCATTTGGGATACGCTGTTTTCTTGTTTGAGTGTGTTGATGGCAATGCACCTCTCTTCCTGTGACTGATTGCTCAGAGAGTCCTCTCCCCTACACGCTAGCTAGGATAGAATAATCTATTTTCTTTAAGAAGTAACAGATGAGAGCAATTTTGTTTTTATTAAACAAGCGATTACATCTGTTGATGTGATAGATAATTTGTCAGGCTTACTTTATTATGGTAATAACGACATGCTATTTTAAGAATCTACCTGAATTGCTTTAAGTCTGAAAGTACTTTATAATATGAATACATTTTAAGGTGTGAAAAACGGTTTTCGTGGGCACACGTACAGTGGGACAAAAAAGTATTTAGTCAGCCACGAATTGTGCAAGTTCTCCCACTTAAAAAGATGAGAGAGGCCTGTAATTTTCATCATATGTACACTTCAACTATGACAGACAAAATGAGAAAAAAAATCCAGAAAATCACATTGTAGGATTTTTTATGAATTTATTTGCAAATTATGGTGGAAAATAAGTATTTGGTCACCTACAAACAAGCAAGATTTCTGGCTCTCACAGACCTGTAACTTCGTCTTTAGGAAGCTCCTCTGTCCTCCACTCGTTACCTGTTCGTTAGAGTCTCATCTTTCCATGGAGGCCAAACATATCGGATGCTACAGATCCAATTTTTGGGATGTCTCATGGTCTGCCAAACATTGTTGTTGCTCGGCCACCTTCCACCTGCGTCTCAATCCACCTTCCACCTGCGTCTCAATCCACCTTCCACCTGCGTCTCAATCCACCTTACACCTGAGTCTCAATCTATCTTCCACCTGCGTCTCAATCCACCTTCCACCTGAGACTCAATCCACCTTCATCTCAATCCACCTTCCACCTTCATCTCAATCCACCTTCCACCTTCATCTCAATCCACCTTCCACCTGAGTCTCAATTCACCTTCCACCTGAGTCTCAATTCACCTTCCACCTGAGTCTCAATCCACCTTCCACCTGCGTCTCAATCCACCTTCCACCTGAGTCTCAATCCACCTTCCACCTGAGTCTCAATCCACCTTCCACCTGAGTCTCAATCCACCTTCCACCTGAGTCTCAATCCACCTTCCACCTGCGTCTCAATCCACCTTCCACCTGAGTCTCAAACCACCTTCCACCTGAGTCTCAATCCACCTTCCACCTGAGACTCAATTCACCTTCCACCTGCGTCTCAATCCACCTTCCACCTGAGTCTCAATCCACCTTCCACCTGAGTCTCAATCCACATTCCACCTGAGACTCAATATACCTTCCACCTGCGTCTCAATCCACCTTCCACCTGAGTCTCAATCCACCTTCCACCTGCGTCTCAATTTACCTTCCACCTGCGTCTCAATCCACCTTCCACCTGTGTCTCAATTCACCTTCCACCTGAGTCTCAATCCACCTTCCACCTGAGTCTCAATCCACCTTCCACCTGCGTCTCAATCCACCTTACACCTGAGTCTCAATCTATCTTCCACCTGCGTCTCAATTCACCTTCCACCTGAGACTCAATCCACCTTCATCTCAATCCACCTTCCACCTGAGTCTCAATCCACCTTCCACCTGAGTCTCAATCCACCTTCCACCTGAGTCTCAATTCACCTTCCACCTGAGTCTCAATCCACCTTCCACCTGCGTCTCAATCCACCTTCCACCTGCGTCTCAATCCACCTTCCACCTGAGTCTCAATCCACCTTCCACCTGAGTCTCAATCCACCTTCCACCTGAGTCTCAATCCACCTTCCACCTGAGTCTCAATCCACCTTCCACCTGAGTCTCAATCCACCTTCCACCTGCGTCTCAATCCACCTTCCACCTGAGTCTCAAACCACCTTCCACCTGAGTCTCAATCCACCTTCCACCTGAGACTCAATCCACCTTCCACCTGCGTCTCAATCCACCTTCCACCTGAGTCTCAATCCACCTTCCACCTGAGTCTCAATCCACATTCCACCTGAGACTCAATCCACCTTCCACCTGCGTCTCAATCCACCTTCCACCTGAGTCTCAATCCACCTTCCACCTGCGTCTCAATTTACCTTCCACCTGCGTCTCAATCCACCTTCCACCTGTGTCTCAATTCACCTTCCACCTGAGTCTCAATCCACCTTCCACCTGAGTCTCAATCCACCTTCCACCTGAGTCTCAATCCACCTTCCACCTGCGTCTCAATCCACCTTCCACCTGAGTCTCAAACCACCTTCCACCTGAGTCTCAATCCACCTTCCACCTGCGTCTCAAACCACCTTCCACCTGAGTCTCAATCCACCTTCCACCTGAGTCTCAATCCACCTTCCACCTGAGTCTCAATCCACCTTCCACCTGCGTCTCAATCCACCTTCCACCTGCGTCTCAATCCACCTTCCACCTGCGTCTCAATCCACCTTACACCTGAGTCTCAATCTATCTTCCACCTGCGTCTCAATCCACCTTCCACCTGAGACTCAATCCACCTTCATCTCAATCCACCTTCCACCTTCATCTCAATCCACCTTCCACCTGAGTCTCAATCCACCTTCCACCTGAGTCTCAATTCACCTTCCACCTGAGTCTCAATCCACCTTCCACCTGCGTCTCAATCCACCTTCCACCTGCGTCTCAATCCACCTTCCACCTGCGTCTCAATCCACCTTCCACCTGAGTCTCAATCCACCTTCCACCTGAGTCTCAATCCACCTTCCACCTGAGTCTCAATCCACCTTCCACCTGAGTCTCAATCCACCTTCCACCTGAGTCTCAATCCAACTTCCACCTGCGTCTCAATCCACCTTCCACCTGAGTCTCAAACCACCTTCCACCTGAGTCTCAATCCACCTTCCACCTGAGACTCAATCCACCTTCCACATGCGTCTCAATCCACCTTCCACCTGAGTCTCAATCCACCTTCCACCTGAGTCTCAATCCAAATTCCACCTGAGACTCAATCCACCTTCCACCTGCGTCTCAATCCACCTTCCACCTGAGTCTCAATCCACCTTCCACCTGCGTCTCAATTTACCTTCCACCTGCGTCTCAATCCACCTTCCACCTGTGTCTCAATTCACCTTCCACCTGAGTCTCAATCCACCTTCCACCTGAGTCTCAATCCACCTTCCACCTGCGTCTCAATCCACCTTACACCTGAGTCTCAATCTATCTTCCACCTGCGTCTCAATCCACCTTCCACCTGAGACTCAATCCACCTTCATCTCAATCCACCTTCCACCTGAGTCTCAATCCACCTTCCACCTGAGTCTCAATCCACCTTCCACCTGAGTCTCAATTCACCTTCCACCTGAGTCTCAATCCACCTTCCACCTGCGTCTCAATCCACCTTCCACCTGCGTCTCAATCCACCTTCCACCTGAGTCTCAATCCACCTTCCACCTGAGTCTCAATCCACCTTCCACCTGAGTCTCAATCCACCTTCCACCTGAGTCTCAATCCACCTTCCACCTGAGTCTCAATCCACCTTCCACCTGCGTCTCAATCCACCTCCCACCTGAGTCTCAAACCACCTTCCACCTGAGTCTCAATCCACCTTCCACCTGAGACTCAATCCACCTTCCACCTGCGTCTCAATCCACCTTCCACCTGAGTCTCAATCCACCTTCCACCTGAGTCTCAATCCACATTCCACCTGAGACTCAATCCACCTTCCACCTGCGTCTCAATCCACCTTCCACCTGAGTCTCAATCCACCTTCCACCTGCGTCTCAATTTACCTTCCACCTGCGTCTCAATCCACCTTCCACCTGTGTCTCAATTCACCTTCCACCTGAGTCTCAATCCACCTTCCACCTGCGTCTCAATCCACCTTCCACCTGAGTCTCAAACCACCTTCCACCTGAGTCTCAATCCACCTTCCACCTGCGTCTCAAACCACCTTCCACCTGAGTCTCAATCCACCTTCCACCTGAGTCTCAATCCACCTTCCACCTGAGTCTCAATCCACCTTCCACCTGAGTCTCAATCCACCTTCCACCTGAGTCTCAATCCACATTCCACCTGAGACTCAATCCACCTTCCACCTGCGTCTCAATCCACCTTCCACCTGAGTCTCAATCCACCTTCCACCTGCGTCTCAATTTACCTTCCACCTGAGACTCAATCCACCTTCCACCTGCGTCTCAATCCACCTTCCACCTGAGTCTCAATCCACCTTCCACCTGAGTCTCAATCCACATTCCACCTGAGACTCAATCCACCTTCCACCTGCGTCTCAATCCACCTTCCACCTGAGTCTCAATCCACCTTCCACCTGCGTCTCAATTTACCTTCCACCTGCGTCTCAATCCACCTTCCACCTGTGTCTCAATTCACCTTCCACCTGAGTCTCAATCCACCTTCCACCTGAGTCTCAATCCACCTTCCACCTGAGTCTCAATCCACCTTCCACCTGCGTCTCAATCCACCTTCCACCTGAGTCTCAAACCACCTTCCACCTGAGTCTCAATCCACCTTCCACCTGCGTCTCAAACCACCTTCCACCTGAGTCTCAATCCACCTTCCACCTGAGTCTCAATCCACCTTCCACCTGAGTCTCAATCCACCTTCCACCTGCGTCTCAATCCACCTTCCACCTGCGTCTCAATCCACCTTCCACCTGCGTCTCAATCCACCTTACACCTGAGTCTCAATCTATCTTCCACCTGCGTCTCAATCCACCTTCCACCTGAGACTCAATCCACCTTCATCTCAATCCACCTTCCACCTTCATCTCAATCCACCTTCCACCTGAGTCTCAATCCACCTTCCACCTGAGTCTCAATTCACCTTCCACCTGAGTCTCAATCCACCTTCCACCTGCGTCTCAATCCACCTTCCACCTGCGTCTCAATCCACCTTCCACCTGCGTCTCAATCCACCTTCCACCTGAGTCTCAATCCACCTTCCACCTGAGTCTCAATCCACCTTCCACCTGAGTCTCAATCCACCTTCCACCTGAGTCTCAATCCACCTTCCACCTGAGTCTCAATCCAACTTCCACCTGCGTCTCAATCCACCTTCCACCTGAGTCTCAAACCACCTTCCACCTGAGTCTCAATCCACCTTCCACCTGAGACTCAATCCACCTTCCACCTGCGTCTCAATCCACCTTCCACCTGAGTCTCAATCCACCTTCCACCTGAGTCTCAATCCAAATTCCACCTGAGACTCAATCCACCTTCCACCTGCGTCTCAATCCACCTTCCACCTGAGTCTCAATCCACCTTCCACCTGCGTCTCAATTTACCTTCCACCTGCGTCTCAATCCACCTTCCACCTGTGTCTCAATTCACCTTCCACCTGAGTCTCAATCCACCTTCCACCTGAGTCTCAATCCACCTTCCACCTGCGTCTCAATCCACCTTCCACCTGAGTCTCAATCTATCTTCCACCTGCGTCTCAATCCACCTTCCACCTGAGACTCAATCCACCTTCATCTCAATCCACCTTCCACCTGTGTCTCAATTCACCTTCCACCTGAGTCTCAATCCACCTTCCACCTGAGTCTCAATCCACCTTCCACCTGCGTCTCAATCCTCCTTCCACCTGAGTCTCAAACCACCTTCCACCTGAGTCTCAATCCACCTTCCACCTGCGTCTCAATCCACCTTCCACCTGAGTCTCAATCCACCTTCCACCTGAGTCTCAATCCACCTTCCACCTGAGTCTCAATCCACCTTCCACCTGAGTCTCAATCCACCTTCCACCTGCGTCTCAATCCACCTCCCACCTGAGTCTCAAACCACCTTCCACCTGAGTCTCAATCCACCTTCCACCTGAGACTCAATCCACCTTCCACCTGCGTCTCAATCCACCTTCCACCTGAGTCTCAATCCACCTTCCACCTGAGTCTCAATCCACATTCCACCTGAGACTCAATCCACCTTCCACCTGCGTCTCAATCCACCTTCCACCTGAGTCTCAATCCACCTTCCACCTGCGTCTCAATTTACCTTCCACCTGCGTCTCAATCCACCTTCCACCTGTGTCTCAATTCACCTTCCACCTGAGTCTCAATCCACCTTCCACCTGCGTCTCAATCCACCTTCCACCTGAGTCTCAAACCACCTTCCACCTGAGTCTCAATCCACCTTCCACCTGCGTCTCAAACCACCTTCCACCTGAGTCTCAATCCACCTTCCACCTGAGTCTCAATCCACCTTCCACCTGAGTCTCAATCCACCTTCCACCTGAGTCTCAATCCACCTTCCACCTGAGTCTCAATCCACCTTCCACCTGAGTCTAAATCCACCTTCCACCTGAGTCTCAATCCACCTTCCACCTGAGTCTCAATCCACCTTCCACCTGAGTCTCAATCCACCTTCCACCTGAGTCTCAGGTGGAGGGTGGATGAAATATCTTGCTTAAACAGACAGATTTTGATGGGGATTTTTGATGCTAATTAGATTTCCACTGGGCCATGGGAATTGACTAGAGGGTTTTAAGGATGTTATTTTCATTATTATCTTACCATACCTTAGTTTTCCTGGACCTTGGGACTGGGCTTATAATATTATATTTTTGTCTCGTTCTAGACAGACCATTCAACTATTTACAAATATGGAGAAAAATAAAAAATATATATTTTTTGTCCTACAGTAGTCTACCCATCCATGTCACAGTTGTGATAAGTATAACAGACAGTCAGAGTGCTGTGGAGGGAGACTGTTGCCTCCAGCCACTAGGGATGATTCATGCTTCACTCAGGCGAATGGAACGCTGGAACGCTGCAGCCATGCCTACACTATGGGCCGCGTCCCAAACGGTTCCCTACTAACCTTGATAGACCCATACCCAGCAACGCCTACACCATGGCCTGCGTCCCAAACGGTTCCCTACTAACCTGATAGACCCATACCCAGCAACGCCTAGGTCACACTATGGGCCGCGTCCCAAACGGTTCCCTACTAACCTTGATAGACCCATACCCAGCTAACAGGGGACGTCCTGAGGACGTTCAGGGAATTTCCCATTAGGTCACCTTATGTCATCTGACCGTAGCTCCCTACGCCTGGCATTTTATAAACAGTGTTGGTATTGGATTGGAACCGGTGCACAGCCTGGCATTTTATAAATAGCGTTGGTATTGGATTGGAACCGGTGCACAGCCTGGCATTTTATAAACAGTGTTGGTATTGGATTGGAACCGGTGCACAGCCTGGCGTTTTATAAACAGCATTGGTATTGGATTGGAACCGGTGCACGGCCTGGCGTTTTATAAACAGTGTTGGTATTGGATTGGAACCGGTGCACAGCCTGGCGTTTTATAAACAGCGTTGGTATTGGATTGGCCATGCATACCCGTTTTTATTATTTTTTTATTTTATTTCACCTTTATTTAACCAGGTAGGCTATTTGAGAACAAGTTATTTTTTACAACTGCGACCTGGCAGTGGCGGGTTTGGCGTTGGAAAACAGAAGCATATGCAGGAAAGTAATGTGAAAAGAAAAGTGCCATTCATTTTGGACCTATTTTGAGATTCCATCCCCTCCAATACAAATAATAATTTTCAACAAAGCTTTTCCACGAGGCATGACAGTTCTTATCCACGTAAGTAATTAGACGAGGTTGTGTGTGTATCAATGCCGTATAATCTAATATAATAATCAGGGATTTCTAAAACGCTATATAATCAAATCCCACTATGCAATACTTTAACTGGGATGATGGTCTGAAGCCTTCAGTTACTCTCTTTACAGTAAGGGATATATTCAACCTGTATCTCTGAAGTTACTCTCTTTACAGTAAGGGATATATTCAACCTGTATCTCTGAAGTTACTCTCTTTACAGTAAGGGATATATTCAACCTGTATCTCTGAAGTTACTCTCTTTACAGTAAGGGATATATTCAACCTGTATCTCTGATGTTACTCTCTTTACAGTAAGGGATATATTCAACCTGTATCTCTGAAGTTACTCTCTTTACAGTAAGGGATATATTCAACCTGTATCTCTGATGTTACTCTCTTTACAGTAAGGGATATATTCAACCTGTATCTCTGATGTTTACTCTTTACAGTAAGGGATATATTCAACCTGTATCTCTGATGTTACTCTCTTTACAGTAAGGACTATATTCAACCTGTATCTCTGAAGTTACTCTCTTTACAGTAAGGGATATATTCAACCTGTATCTCTGAAGTTACTCTCTTTACAGTAAGGGATATATTCAACCTGTATCTCTGAAGTTACTCTCTTTACAGTAAGGGATATATTCAACCTGTATCTCTGATGTTACTCTCTTTACAGTAAGGGATATATTCAACCTGTATCTCTGAAGTTACTCTCTTTACAGTAAGGGATATATTCAACCTGTATCTCTGATGTTACTCTCTTTACAGTAAGGACTATATTCAACCTGTATCTCTGATGTTACTCTCTTTACAGTAAGGGATATATTCAACCTGTATCTCTGAAGTTACTCTCTTTACAGTAAGGGATATATTCAACCTGTATCTCTGATGTTACTCTCTTTACAGTAAGGGATATATTCAACCTGTATCTCTGATGTTACTCTCTTTACAGTAAGGGATATATTCAACCTGTATCTCTGATGTTACTCTCTTTACAGTAAGGGATATATTCAACCTGTATCTCTGATGTTACTCTCTTTACAGTAAGGGATATATTCAACCTGTATCTCTGAAGTTACTCTCTTTACAGTAAGGGATATATTCAACCTGTATCTCTGATGTTACTCTCTTTACAGTAAGGGATATATTCAACCTGTATCTCTGATGTTACTCTCTTTACAGTAAGGGATATATTCAACCTGTATCTCTGATGTTACTCTCTTTACAGTAAGGGATATATTCAACCTGTATCTCTGAAGTTACTCTCTTTACAGTAAGGGATATATTCAACCTGTATCTCTGAAGTTACTCTCTTTACAGTAAGGGATATATTCAACCTGTATCTCTGATGTTACTCTCTTTACAGTAAGGGATATATTCAACCTGTATCTCTGATGTTACTCTCTTTACAGTAAGGGATATATTCAACCTGTATCTCTGATGTTACTCTCTTTACAGTAAGGACTATATTCAACCTGTATCTCTGAAGCATTACAGACTGTGTGATAGAAATGAAAAGGTGATTTTCGATTGATCCGAGACACGTGCAGCGTTATATATACAGTGTTTACCGGGAATGCAGTCTCCACTAACGTGGGAACATTTCCTCTCCATTCCAATCACGCTGTAATGCTGAGCTTCCTCCATACGGGCTGAGTAGAGCCCTGGGACTTCAAACGGAACCCTATTTCCAATGTGGTGCACTACATTGGACCAGGGTCACTAGGTGTGTTTAAAAGTAGTGCACTAAAGTAGTGCCCTAAAGTAGAAAAAGGGTGGTCCTTTGGGAGGTATCCATGTTGTTCTGTTTCTAAAACTCAAGAGAGGCTTTTCAAAAACAAATACATATATATTTTTAAAACATGTTTGTTTCTCTGAAGAATATTTCATTCTGCTCCATTGTATATGGATAACACAAGGGCCTCTTCAATTACAGGTGACCTACACGTTAATGATACTCCTCTGAAGCAGGTTAATCATGGTATCGCCACAGAAACCAGCATGAGTCCGTTTCATTGGTTGTTTGTTTGAATACGTCTCAGCAAAAGTCCATTTGATTGGTTGGTTTACTATTTCCGTGGGGGGAAATGGTGATTTAGTAGTTCTCTCTTCTGTTTTATCTTTTGTAGTGAGTGTGTGTGTGTGTGTGTGTGTGTGTGTGTGTGTGTGTGTGTGTGTGTGTGTGTGTGTGGGTGGGGGGGGGTTATTTCTATCAGATAAATGTTACATTTCACCGAACCCAATCCTGTTTTATGGCAATCATATTCCCATTCTTATTATACCCCTAGATTCTCCCCTTCAGCTGTCACATGGATAATGATGACTGTAGCTCACTACGGCTTTTGTTGTGACTATGGACACTGTGACTACAGCTGATTGCTGAGCGTGGTGGAGTGGAGAGTTGAATATGAGCCAAATGAACGTGCATATTCCTTCTGTCTCCTCCACACTTGCCTCCCAGCAGGAAATGGGCTTCCTTGCCATGTAGGAATTGCGGTGACAGGGACTGTGACTGTGGCAGAGATCTCTCTGCAGCTGCCATGTCTTTCAGGGCTGAACTGAAGAGGTGTTGGTGTGGCGGTGCTGGAGATGTGTGTAATGTGCCTACAGTACAGTACGGAGAGAGAGACAGTACAGTACAGAGAGAGAGACAGTACAGTACAGAGAGAGAGAGACAGTACAGTACGGAGAGAGAGACAGTACAGTACAGAGAGAGAGACAGTACAGTACGGAGAGAGAGACAGTACAGTACGGAGAGAGAGACAGTACAGTACGGAGAGAGACAGACAGTACAGACAGTACAGTACAGAGAGAGACAGTACAGTACAGAGAGAGAGAGACAGTACAGTACAGAGAGAGAGACAGTACAGTACAGAGAGAGACAGTACAGTACAGAGAGAGAGACAGTACAGTACAGAGAGAGACAGTACAGTACGGAGAGAGAGACAGTACAGTACAGAGAGAGACAGTACAGTACAGAGAGAGACAGTACAGTACAGAGAGAGAGAGACAGTACAGTACAGAGAGAGAGACAGTACAGTACGAGAGAGAGACAGTACAGTACAGAGAGAGACAGTACAGTACAGAGAGAGACAGACAGTACAGTACAGAGAGACAGTACAGTACAGAGAGACAGTACAGTACAGAGAGACAGTACAGTACAGAGAGAGACAGTACAGAGAGAGAGACAGTACAGTACAGAGAGAGAGACAGTACAGTACAGAGAGAGAGACAGTACAGTACGGAGAGAGAGACAGTACAGAGAGAGAGAGACAGTACAGTACAGAGAGACAGTACAGTACAGAGAGAGAGACAGTACAGTACAGAGAGAGAGACAGTACAGTACAGAGACAGTACAGTACAGAGAGAGAGACAGTACAGTACAGAGAGAGAGACAGTACAGTACAGAGAGAGAGAGAGACAGTACAGTACAGAGAGAGAGAGACAGTACAGTACAGAGAGAGAGACAGTACAGTACAGAGAGAGAGAGACAGTACAGTACAGAGAGAGAGAGACAGTACAGTACAGAGAGAGACAGTACAGTACAGAGAGAGAGACAGTACAGTACGGAGAGAGAGACAGTACAGTACGGAGAGAGAGACAGTACAGTACAGAGAGAGAGACAGTACAGTACAGAGAGAGAGACAGTACAGTACAGAGAGAGAGACAGACAGTACAGAGAGAGAGACAGTACAGTACAGAGAGAGAGACAGTACAGTACAGAGAGAGACAGAGAGAGAGACAGTACAGTAGAGAGAGAGAGACAGTACAGTACAGAGAGAGACAGTACAGTAGAGAGAGAGAGAGACAGTACAGTACAGAGAGAGAGACAGTACAGTACAGAGAGAGAGACAGTACAGTACGGAGAGAGAGACAGTACAGTACAGAGAGAGAGACAGTACAGTACGGAGAGAGAGAGTAGTACAGTACAGTACAGAGAGAGAGAGACAGTACAGTACAGAGAGAGAGACAGTACAGTACAGAGAGAGAGACAGTACAGTACAGAGAGAGAGACAGTACAGACGGAGAGAGAGACAGTACAGTACAGAGAGAGACAGTACAGTACAGAGAGAGAGACAGTACAGTACAGAGAGAGAGAGAGACAGTACAGTACAGAGAGAGAGACAGTACAGTACAGAGAGAGAGAGACAGTACAGTACAGAGAGAGAGACAGTACAGTACAGAGAGAGAGAGAGAGACAGTACAGTACAGGAGAGAGAGACAGTACAGTACGGAGAGAGAGACAGTACAGTACGGAGAGAGAGACAGTACAGTACAGAGAGAGAGACAGTACAGTACAGAGAGAGAGACAGTACAGTACAGAGAGAGAGACAGTACAGTACAGAGAGAGAGACAGTACAGTACAGAGAGAGAGACAGTACAGTACAGAGAGAGAGAGACAGTACAGTACGGAGAGAGAGACAGTACAGTACAGAGAGAGAGACAGTACAGGAGAGAGAGACAGTACAGTACGGAGAGAGAGACAGTACAGTACAGAGAGAGACAGTACAGTACAGAGAGAGAGACAGTACAGTACAGAGAGAGAGACAGTACAGTACAGAGAGAGAGACAGTACAGTACAGAGAGAGAGAGACAGTACAGTACAGAGAGAGAGACAGAGAGAGAGAGACAGTACAGTACAGAGAGAGAGAGACAGTACAGTACAGAGAGAGAGACAGTACAGTACAGAGAGAGAGAGACAGTACAGTACAGAGAGAGAGAGACAGTACAGTACAGAGAGAGAGACAGTACAGTACAGAGAGAGAGACAGTACAGTACGGAGAGAGAGACAGTACAGTACGGAGAGAGAGACAGTACAGTACGGAGAGAGAGACAGTACAGTACAGAGAGAGAGACAGTACAGTACGGAGAGAGAGACAGTACAGTACAGAGAGAGAGACAGTACAGTACAGAGAGTGAGACAGTACAGTACAGAGAGAGAGACAGTACAGTACAGAGAGAGAGACAGTACAGTACGGAGAGAGAGAGACAGTACAGTACAGAGAGAGAGACAGTACAGTACAGAGAGAGAGAGACAGTACAGTACAGTACAGAGAGAGAGAGACAGTACAGTACAGAGAGAGAGAGACAGTACAGTACAGAGAGAGAGACAGTACAGTACAGAGAGAGAGACAGTACAGTACGGAGAGAGAGACAGTACAGTACAGAGAGAGAGAGACAGTACAGAGAGAGAGACAGTACAGTACAGAGAGAGAGAGACAGTACAGTACAGAGAGAGAGAGACAGTACAGTACGGAGAGAGAGACAGTACAGTACAGAGAGAGAGACAGTACAGTACGAGAGAGAGAGACAGTACAGTAAAGAGAGAAAGAGACAGTACAGTACAGAGAGAGAGACAGTACAGTACGGAGAGAGAGACAGTACAGTACAGAGAGAGACAGTACAGTACAGAGAGAGAGACAGTACAGTACAGAGAGAGAGAGAGACAGTACAGTACAGAGAGAGAGACAGTACAGTACAGAGAGAGAGAGACAGTACAGTACAGAGAGAGAGAGACAGTACAGTACAGAGAGAGAGAGAGACAGTACAGTACGGAGAGAGAGACAGTACAGTACAGAGAGAGAGACAGTACAGTACAGAGAGAGAGACAGTACAGTACAGAGAGAGAGAGACAGTACAGTACAGAGAGAGACAGTACAGTACAGAGAGAGAGACAGTACAGTACGGAGAGAGAGACAGTACAGTACAGAGAGAGACAGTACAGTACAGAGAGAGAGACAGTACAGTACAGAGAGAGAGACAGTACAGTACAGAGAGAGAGACAGTACAGTACAGAGAGAGACAGACAGTACAGAGAGAGAGAGACAGTACAGTACAGAGAGAGAGACAGTACAGTACAGAGAGAGACAGACAGTACAGAGAGAGAGACAGTACAGTACAGTACAGAGAGAGAGAGACAGTACAGTACAGAGACAGAGAGACAGTACAGTACAGAGAGAGAGAGACAGTACAGAGACAGAGAGACAGTACAGTACGGAGAGAGAGAGACAGTACAGTACAGAGAGAGAGACAGTACAGTACAGAGAGAGAGAGACAGTACAGTACAGAGAGAGAGAGACAGTACAGTACAGAGACAGAGAGACAGTACAGTACAGAGAGAGAGAGACAGTACAGAGAGAGAGAGACAGTACAGTACAGAGAGAGAGACAGTACAGTACAGAGAGAGAGACAGTACAGTACAGAGAGAGAGAGACAGTACAGTACAGAGAGAGAGACAGTACAGTACAGAGAGAGAGAGACAGTACACTACAGAGAGAGAGAGACAGTACAGTACAGAGAGAGAGAGACAGTACAGTACAGAGAGAGAGACAGTACATTACAGAGATAGAGAGACAGTACAGTACAGAGAGAGAGACAGTACAGTACAGAGAGAGAGACAGTACAGTACGGAGAGAGAGAGACAGTACAGTACAGAGAGAGAGAGACAGTACAGTATGGAGAGAGAGACAGTACAGTACAGAGAGAGAGACAGTACAGTACAGAGAGAGAGAGACAGTACAGTACAGAGAGAGAGACAGTACAGTACAGAGAGAGAGACAGTACAGTACAGAGAGAGAGAGACAGTACAGTAAAGAGAGAGAGAGACAGTACAGTACAGAGAGAGAGACAGTACAGTACAGAGAGAGAGACAGTACAGTACAGAAAGAGAGAGACAGTACAGTACAGAGAGAGAGAGACAGTACAGTACAGAGAGAGAGACAGTACAGTACGGAGAGAGAGAGACAGTACAGTACAGAGAGAGAGACAGTACAGTACAGAGAGAGAGACAGTACAGTACAGAGAGAGAGACAGTACAGTATGGAGAGAGACAGTACAGTACAGAGAGAGACAGTACAGTACAGAGAGAGAGACAGTACAGTACAGAGAGAGAGACAGTACAGTACAGAGAGAGAGACAGTACAGTACAGAGAGAGAGACAGTACAGTACAGAGAGAGAGAGACAGTACAGTACAGAGAGAGAGACAGTACAGTATGGAGAGAGAGACAGTACAGTACAGAGAGAGACAGTACAGTACAGAGAGAGAGACAGTACAGTACAGAGAGAGAGACAGTACAGTACAGAGAGAGAGACAGTACAGTACAGAGAGAGAGAGACAGTACAGTACGGAGAGAGAGACAGTACAGTACAGAGAGAGAGACAGTACAGTACAGAGAGAGACAGTACAGTACAGAGAGAGAGAGACAGTACAGTACAGAGAGAGAGACAGTACAGTACAGAGAGAGAGACAGTACAGTACAGAGAGAGACAGTACAGTACAGTACAGAGAGAGAGACAGTACAGTACAGAGAGAGACAGTACAGACGGAGAGAGAGAGACAGTACAGTACAGAGAGAGAGAGACAGTACAGTACGGAGAGAGAGACAGTACAGTACAGAGAGAGAGAGACAGTACAGTACGGAGAGAGAGACAGTACAGTACAGAGAGAGAGACAGTACAGTACAGAGAGAGAGACAGTACAGTACAGAGAGAGAGAGACAGTACAGTACAGAGAGAGAGACAGTACAGTACAGAGAGAGAGAGACAGTACAGTACAGAGAGAGAGAGACAGTACAGTACAGAGAGAGAGACAGTACAGTACAGAGAGAGAGACAGTACAGTACAGTACAGTACAGAGAGAGAGAGACAGTACAGTACAGAGAGAGAGACAGTACAGTACAGAGAGAGAGACAGTACAGTACAGAGAGAGAGAGACAGTACAGTACAGAGAGAGAGAGACAGTACAGTACGGAGAGAGAGACAGTACAGTACAGAGAGAGAGAGACAGTACAGTACGGAGAGAGAGACAGTACAGTACAGAGAGAGAGACAGTACAGTACAGAGAGAGAGAGACAGTACAGTACAGAGAGAGAGACAGTACAGTACAGAGAGAGAGAGACAGTACAGTACAGAGAGAGAGAGACAGTACAGTACAGAGAGAGAGACAGTACAGTACAGAGAGAGAGACAGTACAGTACAGAGAGAGAGAGACAGTACAGTACAGAGAGAGAGAGACAGTACAGTACAGAGAGAGAGACAGTACAGTACAGAGAGAGAGAGACAGTACAGTACAGAGAGAGAGAGACAGTACAGTACAGGAGAGAGAGACAGTACAGTACAGAGAGAGAGACAGTACAGTACGGGAGAGAGAGAGAGACAGTACAGTACAGAGAGAGACAGTACAGTACAGAGAGAGAGACAGTACAGTACAGAGAGAGAGAGACAGTACACAGAGAGAGACAGTACAGAGAGAGAGAGACAGTACAGTACAGAGAGAGAGACAGTACAGTACAGAGAGAGAGACAGTACAGTACAGAGAGAGAGACAGTACAGTACAGAGAGAGAGACAGTACAGTACAGAGAGAGAGAGACAGTACAGTACGGAGAGAGAGACAGTACAGTACAGAGAGAGACAGTACAGTACGGAGAGAGAGACAGTACAGTACAGAGAGAGAGACAGTACAGTACAGAGAGAGAGAGACAGACAGTACAGTACAGAGAGAGAGACAGTACAGTACAGAGAGAGACAGTACAGTACAGAGAGAGACAGACAGTACAGTACAGAGAGAGAGACAGTACAGTACGGAGAGAGAGACAGTACAGTACAGAGAGAGAGACAGTACAGTACAGAGAGAGAGACAGTACAGTACAGAGAGAGACAGTACAGTACGGAGAGAGAGACAGTACAGTACAGAGAGAGAGACAGTACAGTACAGAGAGAGAGAGACAGTACAGTACAGAGAGAGAGAGACAGTACAGTACAGAGAGAGAGAGACAGTACAGTACAGAGAGAGAGAGACAGTACAGTACGGAGAGAGAGACAGTACAGTACAGAGAGAGAGAGACAGTACAGTACAGAGAGAGAGACAGTACAGTACAGAGAGAGAGAGACAGTACAGTACAGAGAGAGAGACAGTACAGTACAGAGAGAGAGAGACAGTACAGTAGAGAGAGAGACAGTACAGTACAGAGAGAGAGACAGTACAGTACAGAGAGAGAGACAGTACAGTACAGAGAGAGAGACAGTACAGTACAGAGAGAGACAGACAGTACAGAGACAGAGAGACAGTACAGAGAGAGACAGTACAGTACAGAGACAGACAGTACAGTACAGAGAGAGAGACAGTACAGTACAGAGAGAGAGACAGTACAGAGAGAGAGACAGTACAGTACAGAGACAGAGAGACAGTACAGTACAGTACGGAGAGAGACAGTACAGAGACAGAGAGACAGTACAGTACAGAGAGAGAGACAGTACAGTACAGAGAGAGAGACAGTACAGTACAGAGAGAGAGACAGTACAGTACAGAGAGAGAGAGACAGTACAGTACAGAGACAGAGAGACAGTACAGTACGGAGAGAGAGACAGTACAGTACAGAGACAGAGAGACAGTACAGTACAGAGAGAGAGACAGTACAGTACAGAGAGAGAGACAGTACAGTACAGAGAGAGAGACAGTACAGTACAGAGAGAGAGACAGACAGTACAGTACAGAGAGAGAGACAGTACAGTACAGAGAGAGAGACAGTACAGTACAGAGACAGTACAGTACAGAGAGAGAGACAGTACAGTACAGAGAGAGAGACAGTACATTACAGAGAGAGAGAGACAGTACAGTACAGAGAGAGAGACAGTACAGTACAGAGAGAGAGACAGACAGTACAGTACAGAGAGAGAGACAGTACAGTACAGAGAGAGAGACAGACAGTACAGTAGAGAGAGAGACAGTACAGTACAGAGAGAGAGACAGTACAGTACAGAGAGAGAGAGACAGACAGTACAGAGAGAGAGACAGTACAGTACAGAGAGAGAGAGACAGACAGTACAGAGAGAGAGACAGTACAGTACGGAGAGAGAGACAGTACAGTACAGAGAGAGAGACAGTACAGTACAGAGAGAGAGAGACAGTACAGTAAAGAGAGAAAGAGACAGTACAGTACAGAGAGAGAGACAGTACAGTACAGAGAGAGAGACAGTACAGTACAGAAAGAGAGAGACAGTACAGTACAGAGAGAGAGAGACAGTACAGTACAGAGAGAGAGACAGTACAGTACGGAGAGAGAGAGACAGTACAGTACAGAGAGAGAGAGACAGTACAGTACGGAGAGAGAGACAGTACAGTACAGAGAGAGAGACAGTACAGTATGGAGAGAGAGACAGTACAGTACAGAGAGACAGTACAGTAGAGAGACAGTACAGTACAGAGAGAGAGACAGTACAGTAGAGAGAGAGAGACAGTACAGTACAGAGAGAGAGACAGACAGTACAGTACGAGAGAGAGAGACAGTACAGTACAGAGAGAGAGACAGTACAGTATGGAGAGAGAGACAGTACAGTACAGAGAGAGACAGTACAGTACAGAGAGAGAGACAGTACAGTACAGAGAGAGAGACAGTACAGTACAGAGAGAGAGAGACAGTACAGTACAGAGAGAGAGAGACAGTACAGTACGGAGAGAGAGAGACAGTACAGTACAGAGAGAGAGACAGTACAGTACAGAGAGAGAGACAGTACAGTACGGAGAGAGAGAGACAGTACAGTACAGAGAGAGAGACAGTACAGTACAGAGAGAGAGAGACAGTACAGTACAGAGAGACAGTACAGTACAGTACAGAGAGAGAGACAGTACAGTACAGAGAGAGACAGTACAGTACAGAGAGAGAGAGACAGTACAGTACAGAGAGAGAGACAGTACAGTACGGAGAGAGAGACAGTACAGTACAGAGAGAGAGAGACAGTACAGTACGGAGAGAGAGACAGTACAGTACAGAGAGAGAGACAGTACAGTACAGAGAGAGAGAGAGACAGTACAGAGAGAGAGAGAGACAGTACAGTACAGAGAGAGAGACAGTACAGTACAGAGAGAGAGAGACAGTACAGTACAGAGAGAGAGAGACAGTACAGTACAGAGAGAGAGACAGTACAGTACAGAGAGAGAGACAGTACAGTACAGAGAGAGAGAGACAGTACAGTACAGAGAGAGAGAGACAGTACAGTACAGAGAGAGAGACAGTACAGTACAGAGAGAGAGACAGTACAGTACAGAGAGAGAGACAGTACAGTACAGAGAGAGAGAGACAGTACAGTACGGAGAGAGAGACAGTACAGTACAGAGAGAGAGAGACAGTACAGTACGGAGAGAGAGACAGTACAGTACAGAGAGAGAGACAGTACAGTACAGAGAGAGAGACAGTACAGTACAGAGAGAGAGAGACAGTACAGTACAGAGAGAGAGAGACAGTACAGTACAGAGAGAGAGAGTACAGTACAGAGAGACAGTACAGAGAGAGAGACAGTACAGTACAGAGAGAGAGAGACAGTACAGTACAGAGAGAGAGAGACAGTACAGTACGGAGAGAGAGACAGTACAGTACAGAGAGAGAGAGACAGTACAGTACAGGAAGAGAGAGACAGTACAGTACGGAGAGAGAGACAGTACAGTACAGAGAGAGAGACAGTACAGTACCGAGAGAGAGAGACAGTACAGTACAGAGAGAGAGAGACAGTACAGTACAGAGAGAGAGACAGTACAGTACGGAGAGAGAGACAGTACAGTACAGAGAGAGACAGACAGTACAGAGAGAGAGACAGTACAGAGAGAGAGACAGTACAGTACAGAGAGAGAGACAGACAGTACAGACAGAGAGAGAGAGACAGTACAGTACAGAGAGAGAGACAGTACAGTACAGAGAGAGAGAGACAGTACAGTACAGGAGAGAGAGACAGTACAGTACAGAGAGAGAGACAGTACAGTACGGAGAGAGAGAGACAGTACAGTACAGAGAGAGAGACAGTACAGTACAGAGAGAGAGACAGTACAGTACAGAGAGAGAGACAGTACAGTACAGAGAGAGAGACAGTACAGTACAGAGAGAGAGACAGTACAGTACAGAGAGAGAGAGACAGTACAGTACGGAGAGAGAGACAGTACAGTACAGAGAGAGAGACAGTACAGTACAGAGAGAGAGACAGTACAGAGAGAGAGACAGTACAGTACAGAGAGAGAGACAGTACAGTACAGAGAGAGAGAGACAGTACAGTACAGAGAGAGAGACAGTACAGTACAGAGAGAGAGACAGTACAGTACAGAGAGAGAGAGACAGTACAGTACAGAGACAGAGAGACAGTACAGTACAGAGACAGAGAGACAGTACAGTACAGAGAGAGAGACAGTACAGTACAGAGAGAGAGACAGTACAGTACAGAGAGAGAGAGACAGTACAGTACAGAGAGAGAGAGAGAGAGACAGTACAGTACAGTACAGAGAGAGACAGTACAGTACAGAGAGAGAGAGACAGTACAGTACAGAGAGAGAGACAGTACAGTACAGAGAGAGAGACAGTACAGTACGGAGAGAGAGACAGTACAGTACAGAGAGAGACAGTACAGTACAGAGAGAGAGACAGTACAGTACAGAGAGAGAGACAGTACAGTACAGAGAGAGAGACAGTACAGTACAGAGAGAGACAGTACAGTACAGAGAGAGAGACAGTAGAGTACAGAGAGAGAGAGACAGTACAGTACAGAGAGAGAGACAGGACAGTACAGAGAGAGAGACAGTACAGTACAGAGAGAGAGAGACAGTACAGTACAGAGACAGAGAGACAGTACAGTACAGAGACAGAGAGACAGTACAGTACAGAGAGAGAGACAGTACAGTACAGAGAGAGAGACAGTACAGTACAGAGAGAGAGAGACAGTACAGTACAGAGAGAGAGAGACAGTACAGTACAGAGAGAGACAGTACAGTACAGAGAGAGAGACAGTACAGTACAGAGAGAGAGACAGTACAGTACAGAGAGAGACAGTACAGTACAGAGAGAGAGACAGTACAGTACAGAGAGAGAGAGACAGTACAGTACAGAGAGAGACAGACAGTACAGTACAGAGAGAGAGACAGTACAGTACAGAGAGAGAGACAGTACAGAGACAGAGAGAGAGAGACAGTACAGTACAGAGACAGAGAGACAGTACAGTACGGAGAGAGAGACAGTACAGTACAGAGAGAGAGAGACAGTACAGTACGGAGAGAGAGACAGTACAGTACAGAGAGAGAGACAGTACAGTACAGAGAGAGAGACAGTACAGTACAGAGAGAGAGAGACAGTACAGTACAGAGAGAGAGACAGTACAGTACAGAGAGAGAGACAGTACAGTACAGAGAGAGAGAGACAGTACAGTACGGAGAGAGAGACAGTACAGAGAGAGAGACAGTACAGTACGGAGAGAGAGAGACAGTACAGTACAGAGAGAGAGAGACAGTACAGTACAGAGAGAGAGACAGTACAGTACGGAGAGAGAGACAGTACAGTACAGAGAGAGAGAGACAGTACAGTACAGAGAGAGACAGACAGTACAGACAGTACAGAGAGAGAGACAGTACAGTACAGAGAGAGAGACAGTACAGTACGGAGAGAGAGAGACAGTACAGTACAGAGAGAGAGACAGTACAGTACAGAGAGAGAGAGACAGTACAGTACAGAGAGAGAGACAGTACAGTACAGAGAGAGAGAGACAGTACAGTACGGAGAGAGAGAGACAGTACAGTACAGAGAGAGAGACAGTACAGTACGGAGAGAGAGACAGTACAGTACAGAGAGAGAGACAGACAGTACAGTACAGAGAGAGAGACAGTACAGTACAGAGAGAGAGACAGTACAGTACAGAGAGAGAGAGACAGTACAGTACAGAGAGAGAGAGAGACAGTACAGTACAGGAGAGAGAGACAGTACAGTACAGAGAGACAGTACAGACAGAGACAGTACAGTACGAGAGAGAGAGACAGTACAGTACAGAGAGAGAGAGACAGTACAGAGAGAGAGACAGTACAGTACGGAGAGAGAGACAGTACAGTACAGAGAGAGACAGTACAGTACAGAGAGAGAGACAGTACAGAGAGAGAGACAGTACAGTACAGAGAGAGTACAGACAGAGACAGTACAGAGAGAGAGACAGTACAGTACAGAGAGAGAGACAGTACAGTACAGAGAGAGAGAGACAGTACAGTACGGAGAGAGAGACAGTACAGTACAGAGAGAGAGACAGTACAGTACGGAGAGAGAGGCAGTACAGTACAGAGAGAGAGAGACAGAACAGTACAGAGAGAGAGACAGTACAGTAGAGAGAGAGACAGTACAGTACAGAGAGAGAGAGACAGTACAGTACAGAGAGAGAGAGACAGTACAGTACAGAGAGAGAGACAGTACAGTACAGAGAGAGACAGTACAGTACGGAGAGAGAGACAGTACAGTACAGAGAGAGAGACAGTACAGTACAGAGAGAGAGACAGTACAGTACAGAGAGAGAGACAGTACAGTACGGAGAGAGAGACAGTACAGTACAGAGAGAGAGAGACAGTACAGTACAGAGAGAGAGACAGTACAGTACAGAGAGAGAGACAGTACAGTACAGAGAGAGAGAGACAGTACAGTACAGAGTTTACAGTACAGAGACAGAGAGACAGTACAGTACAGAGAGAGAGAGACAGTACAGTACAGAGAGAGAGACAGTACAGTACAGAGAGAGAGAGACAGTACAGTACAGAGAGAGAGACAGTACAGTACAGAGAGAGAGAGACAGTACAGTACAGAGAGAGAGACAGTACAGTACAGTACAGAGAGAGACAGTACAGTACAGAGAGAGAGAGACAGTACAGTACAGAGAGAGAGACAGTACAGTACAGAGAGAGAGACAGTACAGTACAGAGACAGAGAGACAGTACGGAGAGAGACAGTACAGTACAGAGACAGAGACAGTACAGAGAGAGAGACAGTACAGTACAGAGAGAGAGACAGTACAGTACAGAGAGAGACAGTACAGTACAGAGACAGAGAGACAGTACAGTACTACGGAGAGAGACAGTACAGTACAGAGACAGAGCGACAGTACAGTACAGAGAGAGAGACAGTACAGTACAGAGAGAGAGACAGTACAGTACAGAGACAGAGAGACAGTACAGTACAGTACGGAGAGAGACAGTACAGTACGGAGAGAGAGACAGTACAGTTCAGAGAGAGAGACAGTACAGTACGGAGAGAGAGACAGTACAGTACAGAGAGAGAGACAGTACAGTACGGAGAGAGAGACAGTCCAGTACAGAGAGAGAGAGACAGTACAGTACAGAGAGAGAGACAGTACAGTTCCGAGAGAGAGACAGTACAGTACGGAGAGAGAGACAGTACAGTACAGAGAGAGAGACAGTACAGTACGGAGAGAGAGACAGTACAGTACAGAGAGAGACAGTACAGTACAGAGAGAGTGCCATTAATTCAGGTAACGAGTGGAGGACAGAGGAGCCTCTTAAAGAAGAAGTTACAGGTCTGTGAGAGCCAGAAATCTTGCTTGTTTGTAGGTGACCAAATACTTATTTTCCACCATAATTTGCAGATAAATTCATTAAAAATCCTACAATGTGATTTTCTGGATTTTTTTTTCTAATTTTGTCTGTTATAGTTGAAGTGTAGTCACAAGCATTTCGCTCACTCACATTAACATCTGCTAACCATGTGTATGTGACAAATAAAATTTGATTTGATTTGATTTGATTTGTACCTATGACGAAAATTACAGGCCTCTCTCATCGTTTTGAGTGGGAGAACCTGCACAATTGGTGGCTGACTAAATACTTTTTTGCCCCACTGTACAGGCTGAGGTCCATCCTCTCCTCTGACACCCCTCTCCTACATAATATACAGGCTGAGGTCCATCCTCTCCTATGACACCCCTCTCCTACATAATATACAGGCTGAGGTCCATCCTCTCCTCTCCCCTACATAATATACAGGCTGAGGTCCATCCTCTCCTCTCCCCTACATAATATACAGGCTGAGGTCCATCCTCTCCTCTCCCCTACATAATATACAGGCTGAGGTCCATCCTCTCCTCTCTCCTACATAATATACAGGCTGAGGTCCATCCTCTCCTCTCTCCTACATAATATACAGGCTGAGGTCCATCCTCTCCTCTCCCCTACATAATATACAGGCTGAGGTCCATCCTCTCCTCTCCCCTACATAATATACAGTCTGAGGTCCATCCTCTCCTCTCCCCTACATAATATACAGTCTGAGGTCCATCCTCTCCTCTCCCCTACATAATATACAGACTGAGGCAGAAGATCTACAGAACATACTGTATGTATTTCTGCAGCAGATAGTTGATGCTTGACTGCAGAGAAGACACGAAGACGATAATGCCTGCATCAGTGTACACACTGCGGTTGCAAAGGGAGTGTATATTACTGGAAACATTGAGGTTACCAGTAAACTACCAGCATTTTGTTAACCTTCCAGGATTATGTAATCGATCACAAGCCATCTAGTGGCCCGTTTGGGTATTTCGGGACGATCACAGGTGTGGCCTTATCGCATGTCAAATGTAATTACATAAGGTGATTAAACATATGATCACAGCATTGTAAAACATTATCCTGAAAGAATTCCACAGCATTGTTGAATACTCGTTTCTGATTGGCTAGAAGGGCATTCTAGAATGGGCATTAGAACCAGATATGGGGACACGTTGGAATCATGGAATCAATCAGCACCTACACATGCAGACTTCCTACAAAGTTACAGAAAGATAAACCTACAACCACACAAACCTCAAATTGGATACATTTTAAATGCATGTCCGATGAGACGTGTGTGTGTGTGTGTGTGTGTGTGTGTGTGTGTGTGTGTGTGTGTGTGTGTGTGTGTGTGTGTGTGTGTGTGTGTGTGTGTGTGTGTGTGTGTGTGTGTGTGTGTGTGTGTGTGTGTGTGTGTGTGTGCGTGCGTGCGTGCGTGTGTGTGTGTGTCTGGTAAGCTGATGCGTGCTGAGGCATCTCTGTGATGGATGAGGGCTCCATGGTAGACTGATCTGTTGGTTAGAAGTCAACACAATGTAATTCCACCATGTTATCCTCACCAATACAATGTCAATGAAATACAAAGCCAGGTTATTTTGGATTTTTGGTATTTTTTAAATTTTTGTTATCTACTCTTGCTATATAGATGTTACACAATCTAAATGAAGTATAATTAATACAAAAAAAATAATTAGGAAAAAATGCTACATGAATGTTTCTTGCTGATGTATTCTGGATATATATATTTCACCATCTACATTCTGGAATTAACCAGATCACTGGAGAATTAAACTGGATGTTCTACTTCAATGAGTTGGCAGCACAGGACGTACTGCTCACCCAGGACAAGGCCCTAATCTCGGACACTCAGAAGACGTACTGCTCACCCAGGACAAGGCCCTAATCTCGGACACTCAGAAGACGTACTGCTGACCCAGGACAAGGCCCTAATCTCGGACACTCAGAAGACGTACTGCTCACCCAGGACAAGGCCCTAATCTCGGACACTCAGAAGACGTACTGCTCACCCAGGACAAGGCCCTAATCTCGGACACTCAGAAGACGTACTGCTCACCCAGGACAAGGCCCTAATCTCGGACACTCAGAAGACGTACTGCTCACCCAGGACAAGGCCCTAATCTCGGACACTCAGAAGACGTACTGCTCACCCAGGACAAGGCCCTAATCTCGGACACTCAGAAGACGTACTGCTCACCCAGGACAAGGCCCTAATCTCGGACACTCAGAAGAGAAAGAGACAACAATGTAGAGGCCAGCGTGGCACCCTGATGAAACTATGGAGACGAGTAAATAACCCTCTGTTCTATTGGAGTACAAATCACTGGAGAACAAACTGGATGCGCTCCGTTCGAGACTATCCTACCGACGGGACCTGAAGACCTGTCATTTCCTGTTTTTCACTTTTTCACACTTGGACGTGGATAATATTTTTATTTTTTTTAAAACATCCCTTTTTCAGGACCTGGTCTTTCTTTCAAAGATAACTCGTAAAAATTCAAATAGGACGTACAGATCTTCCTTGTGAAGGGTTTAAACACTGTTTCCCAGGCTTGCTCAATACACCATAAACAGTTAATGAACATGCACCTGTGGAACGGTCGTTAAGACACTAACAGCTTTCAGATGGTAGGCAATTATGGTCACAGTTATGAAAACTTAGGACACTAAAGAGTGTCACGACTCCGACCGAAGGTGGCTCCCCTTCCCGTTCGGGTGGCGCTCGGCGGTCGTTGTCGCCGGCCTACTAGCTGCCACTGATTCTTTCCTCCCCCTCCTTATGTGTTTATTGATTACACCTGTTATGAGTTGGTTGTATTAGTTTATTGTGTTGTAATTAGTTGGCCTTTATTAGTCAGCCGGCCCGCCCGTTTCTTTGTGCGGGATTGATTACTGTAACCCTGGTGTTTGTTACAGACGAACGTGTTGGTGTATGTTTGTATATAGTGCTGGACTGTTTTCGTTCACCGTGTGTGTATTAAAGGAGCACTATATTGAACTCTCTGTTTTCCCTGCGCCGGACGTCATACTCACGACACCCAGTACGTTACAAAGAGACCTTTCTACTGACTCTGAAAAAACACCAAAAGAAAGATGCCCAGGGACCCTGCTCATCTGCGTGAACGTGCCTTAGGCATGCTGAAAGGAGGCATGAGGACTGCAGATGTGGCCGGGCAATAAATTGCTATGTCCGTACTGTGAGATGCCTAAGACAGCGCTACAGGGAGACAGGATGGACAGCTGATCGTCCTCGCAGTGGCAGACCACGTGTAACAACACCTGCACAGGATTGGTACATCCGAACATCACACCTGCGGGACAGGTACAGGATGGCAACAACATCTGCCCGAGTTACACCAGGAACGTACAATCCCTCCATCAGTGCTCAGACTGTCTGCAATAGGCTGAGAAAGGCTGGACTGAGGGCTTGTAGGCCTGTTGTAAGGCAGGTCCTCACCAGACATCACCGGCAACAACGTCGCCTATTGAGACAAACCCACCGTCGCTGGACCAGACAGGACTGGCAAAAAGTGCTCTTCACTGACGAGTCACGGTTTTGTCTCACCAGGGGTGATGGTCGGATTTGCGTTTATCGTCGAAGGAATGAGCGTTACACCGAGGCCTGTACTCTGGAACGGGATCGATTTGGGTTGGTGTGTCACAGCTTCATCGGACTGAGCTTGTTGTCATTGCAGGAAAACTCAATGCTTTGTGTTACAGGGAAGACATCATCCTCCCTCATGTGATACACTTCCTGCAGGCTCATCCTGACATGACCCTCCAGCTATCATGACACAAGGTGAGACCCAGAAGCAGACAGAGTCCAAAAGGTACCGAAGGGCAGGCAGAATCAAGGTCAGGGCAGGCAGCATGATCAGGCAGGGGTCAAAACCAGTTCAGAGTCCAAAAGGTACCGAAGGGCAGGCAGAATCAAGGTCAGGGCAGGCAGCATGATCAGGCAGGGGTCAAAACCAGTTCAGAGTCCAAAAGGTACCGAAGGGCAGGCAGAATCAAGGTCAGGGCAGGCAGCATGATCAGGCAGGGGTCAAAACCAGTTCAGAGTCCAAAAGGTACTGAAGGGCAGGCAGAATCAAGGTCAGGGTAGGCAGCATGATCAGGCAGGGGTCAAAACCAGTTCAGAGTCCAAAAGGTACCGAAGGGCAGGCAGAATCAAGGTCAGGGCAGGCAGCATGATCAGGCAGGGGTCAAAACCAGTTCAGAGTCCAAAAGGTACCGAAGGGCAGGCAGAATCAAGGTCAGGGCAGGCAGGATGATCAGGCGGGAAAGTAGTCAGAGTCAGGCAGGGGTCAAAACCGGGAAGACAAGCAAAAAGAGAACGGGGAAAAACACGCTGGTTGACTTGACTAAACACACAAGATGAACTGGCACAGAGAGACACGAAACACAGGGATAAATACACTGGTACAGAGAGACAGTAAACACAGGGATAAATACACTGGTACAGAGAGACAGGAAACACAGGGATAAATACACTGGTACAGAGAGACAGGAAACACAGGGATAAATACACTGGTACAGAGAGACAGGAAACACAGGGATAAATACACTGGTACAGAGAGACAGGAAACACAGGGATAAATACACTGGTACAGAGAATCAGGAAACACAGGGATAAATACACTGGTACAGAGAATCAGGAAACACAGGGATAAATACACTGGTACAGAGAATCAGGAAACACAGGGATAAATACACTGGTACAGAGAGACAGGAAACACAGGGATAAATACACTGGTACAGAGAGACAGGAAACACAGGGATAAATACACTGGTACAGAGAATCAGGAAACACAGGGATAAATACACTGGTACAGAGAGACAGGAAACACAGGGATAAATACACTGGTACAGAGAATCAGGAAACACAGGGATAAATACACTGGTACAGAGAATCAGGAAACACAGGGATAAATACACTGGTACAGAGAATCAGGAAACACAGGGATAAATACACTGGTACAGAGAATCAGGAAACACAGGGATAAATACACTGGTACAGAGAATCAGGAAACACAGGGATAAATACACTGGTACAGAGAATCAGGAAACACAGGGATAAATACACTGGTACAGAGAATCAGGAAACACAGGGATAAATACACTGGTACAGAGAGACAGGAAACACAGGGATAAATACACTGGTACAGAGAATCAGGAAACACAGGGATAAATACACTGGTACAGAGAGACAGGAAACACAGGGATAAATACACTGGTACAGAGAGACAGGAAACACAGGGATAAATACACTGGCACAGTGAATCAGGAAACACAGGGATAAATACACTGGTACAGAGAGACAGGAAACACAGGGATAAATACACTGGTACAGAGAATCAGGAAACACAGGGATAAATACACTGGTACAGAGAGACAGGAAACACAGGGATACATACACTGGTACAGAGAGACAGGAAACACAGGGATAAATACACTGGTACAGAGAGACAGGAAACACAGGGATAAATACACTGGTACAGAGAGACAGGAAACACAGGGATAAATACACTGGTACAGAGAGACAGGAAACACGGGGATAAATACACTGGTACAGAGAGACAGGAAACACAGGGATAAATACACTGGCACAGAGAATCAGGAAACACAGGGATAAATACACTGGTACAGAGAGACAGGAAACACAGGGATAAATACACTGGTACAGAGAGACAGGAAACACAGGGATAAATACACTAGTACAGAGAGACAGGAAACACAGGGATAAATACACTGGTACAAAAAGACAGGAAACACGTAATTTCCTGCAAGACAGGAATGTCAGTGTTCTGCCATGGCCAGCGGAAGGGGATCTCAATCCCATTGAGGACGTCTGGGACCTGTTGGATCGGAGGGTGAGGGCTAGGGCCATTCCCCCCAGAAATGTCTGGGACCTGTTGGATCGGAGGGTGAGGGCTAGGGCCATTCCCCCCAGAAATGTCTGGGACCTGTTGGATCGGAGGGTGAGGGCTAGGGCCATTCTCCCCAGAAATGTCTGGGACCTGTTGGATCGGAGGGTGAGGGCTAGGGCCATTCTCCCCAGAAATGTCTGGGACCTGTTGGATCGGAGGGTGAGGGCTAGGGCCATTCCCCCAGAAATGTCTGGGACCTGTTGGATCGGAGGGTGAGGGCTAGGGCCATTCTCCCCAGAAATGTCTGGGACCTGTTGGATCGGAGGGTGAGGGCTAGGGCCATTCCCCCAGAAATGTCTGGGACCTGTTGGATCGGAGGGTGAGGGCTAGGGCCATTCCCCCCAGAAATGTCTGGGACCTCCAGTCCATGAGGAAGGAGATGCACTGCAGTACTTAATGCAGCTGGTGGCCACCAGATACTGACTGTTACTTTTGATTTTGACCCCCACTTTGTTCAGGGACACATTATTAAATTTCTGTTAGTCACATGTCTGTGGAACTTGTTCAGTTTATGTCTCAGTTGTGGAATCTTGTTATGTTCATACACATATTTACACATGTTAAGGTTGCTGAAAATAAACCCAGTTGACAGTGAGAGGAAATTTATTTTGTTGCTGAGTTTATTTGCCGTAGCCTTACATGTACTGTAAGTGTTAGTATCTTCTCTCTCTTCCCTCTCTTCTCTCTCTTCTCTTCCCCCTCTTCTCTTCTCTTCTCTCTCTTCTCTTCCCCCTCTTCTCTTCTCTCTCTTCCCTTCTCTCAATTCAATTCAATTCAATTCAAGGGCTTTATTGGCATGGGAAACATGTGTTAACATTGCCAAAGCAAGTGAGGTAGACAACATACAAAGTGAATATATAAAGTGAAAAACAACAAAAATTAACAGTAAACATTACACATACAGAAGTTTCAAAACAGTAAAGACATTACAAATGTCATATTATATATATATATACAGTGTTCTAACAATGTACAAATGGCTAAAGGACACAAGATAAAATAAATAAGCATAAATATGGGTTGTATTTACAATGGTGTTTGTTCTTCACTGGTTGCCCTTTTCTCGTGGCAACAGGTCACAAATCTTGCTGCTGTGATGGCACACTGTGGAATTTCACCCAGTAGATATGGGAGTTTTTCAAAATTGGATTTGTTTTCAAATTCTTTGTGGATCTGTGTAATCTGAGGGAAATATGTCTCTCTAATATGGTCATACATTGGGCAGGAGGTTAGGAAGTGCAGCTCAGTTTCCACCTCATTTTGTGGGCAGTGAGCACATAGCCTGTCTTCTCTTGAGAGCCATGTCTGCCTACGGCGGCCTTTCTCAATAGCAAGGCTATGCTCACTGAGTCTGTACATAGTCAAGGCTTTCCTTAATTTTGGGTCAGTCACAGTGGTCAGGTATTCTGCCGCTGTGTACTCTCTGTGTAGGGCCAAATAGCATTCTAGTTTGCTCTGTTTTTTTGTTAATTCTTTCCAATGTGTTAAGTAGTTATCTTTTGTTTTCTCATGATTTGGTTGGGTCTAATTGTGCTGCTGTCCTGGGGCTCTGTAGTGTGTGTTTGTGTTTGTGAACAGAGCCCCAGGACCAGCTTGCTTAGGGACTCTTCTCCAGGTTCATCTCTCTGTAGGTGATGGCTTTGTTATGGAAGGTTTGTGAATCGCTTCCTTTTAGGTGGTTGTAGAATTTAACAGCTCTTTTCTGGATTTTGATAATTAGTGGGTATCGGCCTAATTCTGCTCTGCATGCATTATTTGGTGTTCTACGTTGTACACGGAGGATATTTTTGCAGAATTCTGCGTGCAGAGTCTCAATTTGGTGTTTGTCCCATTTTGTGAAGTCTTGGTTGGTGAGCGGACCCCAGACCTCACAACCATAAAGGGCAATGGGCTCTATGACTGATTCAAGTATTTTTAGCCAGATCCTAATTGGTATGTTGAAATTTATGTTTCTTTTGATGGCATAGAATGCCCTTCTTGCCTTGTCTCTCAGATCGTTCACAGCTTTGTGGAAGTTACCTGTGGTGCTGATGTTTAGGCCAAGGTATGTATAGTTTTTGTGTGCTCTAGGGCAACAGTGTCTAGATGGAATTTGTATTTGTGGTCCTGGTGACTGGACCTTTTTGGAACACCATTATTTTGGTCTTACTGAGATTTACTGTCAGGGCCCAGGTCTGACAGAATCTGTGCATAAGATCTAGGTGCTGCTGTAGGCCCTCCTTGGTTGGTGACAGAAGCACCAGATCATCAGCAAACAGCAGACATTTGACTTCGGATTCTAGCAGGGGAGGCCGGGTGCTGCAGACTTTTCTAGTGCCCTCGCCAATTCGTTGATATATATGTTGAAGAGGGTGGGGCTTAAGCTGCATCCCTGTCTAACCCCACGACCCTGTGTGAAGAAATGTGTGTGTTTTTTGCCAATTTTAACCGCACACTTGTTGTTTGTGTACATGGATTTTATAATGTCGTATGTTTTACCCCCAACACCACTTTCCATCAGTTTGTATAGCAGACCCTCATGCCAGATTGAGTCGAAGGCTTTTTGAAATCAACAA
>NC_056448.1:47386444-47391444 GCF_018296145.1 Oncorhynchus tshawytscha | reverse complement strand
AATTTTAATTGGGATGTTGATTTTGAATAATTTCATTTTTATTGCATACATTGCTCTGCGGGCTTTTTCTTTGAGTGCATTCACTGTCATATTAAAGTTTCCCGATGCAGATATGGTCAGACCAAGGTAGGTGTAATTTTTTGTGTGTTCAATTAAGGTGTTGTTCAGGGTGAATTTACATTTGTGTTTCTGACATCTGTTTTTTTGGGGGGAAAATCATGATTTTAGTTTTTTGGAAATTTACTGCCAGGGCCCAATTATGGCAATATTGCTCCAGAATATTCAATGTTTTGTTGAAGACCTTCTTTGGTTGGTGATAGAAGTACCAAGTCATGAGCATATAGCAGGTATTTCACCTCTGTGTCAAATAGTGTGAGTCCTGGGGCTGGAGATTGGTCCAACATGTCTGCTAATTCATTGATATAAATGTTGAAAAGATTTGGACTCAAATTGCAGCCTTGTCTCACACCTCGACATTGTGAAAAAAAATTCTGTTCTTTGGTTTTTGATTTTTATTGCACACTTGTTTTCTGTGTACATACATTTTATTAAGTCATACACTTGGTGGACGTGTTTATTAATTAGTGTCTCTCTCGCTCTCTATCTCGCTCTCTGTCTCTCTCTCTCTGACTCTCTCTCTCACACACACTCTCTCTGTCTCTCTGTCTGTCTCTCTCTCTCTGTCTCTCTCTCTCTCTCTCTGTCTGACTCTCTCTGACTCTCTCTCTCTGTCTCTCACACACTCCCTCTTGTTTCACTCTCTCTGACTCTCTCTCTCCCTCTACCCACTTTCTCTGTTTCTCTCTCACTCTCTCCTCTGTCTCTCTCTCTGTCTCTCTCTCTGTCTCTCTCTCACTCTCTCTCTCTCTCTCTCTCTCTCTCTCTGTCACACTCTCTCTCTGTCTCTCTGTCTCTCTCTCTCACACACACTCTCTGTCTCTCTCTCTGTGTCTCTCTCTCTCTCTCACACCTCTCTGTCTCTCTCTCTGTGTCTCTCTCAATTCAATTCAATTCAATTCAAGGGCTTTATTGGCATGGGAAACATGTGTTAACATTGCCAAAGCAAGTGAGGTAGACAACATACAAAGTGAATATATAAAGTGAAAAACAACAAAAATTAACATTAAACATTACACATACAGAAATTTCAAAACAGTAAAGACATTACAAATGTCATATTATATATATATACAGTGTTCTAAAAATGTACAAATGGCTAAAAAGGACACAAGATAAAATAAATAAGCATAAATATGGGTTGTATTTACAATGGTGTTTGTTCTTCACTGGTTGCCCTTTTCTCGTGGCAACAGGTCACAAATCTTGCTGCTGTGATGGCACACTGTGAATTTCACCCAGTAGATATGGGAGTTTTTCAAAATTGGGATTTTGTTTTCAAATTCTTTGTGGATCTGTGTAATCTGAGGGAAATATGTCTCTCTAATATGGTCATACATTGGGCAGGAGGTTAGGAAGTGCAGCTCAGTTTCCACCTCATTTTGTGGGCAGTGAGCACATAGCCTGTCTTCTCTTGAGAGCCATGTCTGCCTACGGCGGCCTTTCTCAATAGCAAGGCTATGCTCACTGAGTCTGTACATAGTCAAGGCTTTCCTTAATTTTGGGTCAGTCACAGTGGTCAGGTATTCTGCCGCTGTGTACTCTCTGTGTAGGGCCAAATAGCATTCTAGTTTGCTCTGTTTTTTTGTTAATTCTTTCCAATGTGTTAAGTAGTTATCTTTTTGTTTTCTCATGATTTGGTTGGGTCTAGTATCTGTGCTGCTGTCCTGGGGCTCTGTAGTGTGTGTTTGTGTTTGTGAACAGAGCCCCCAGGACCAGCTTGCTTAGGGACTCTTCTCCAGGTTCATCTCTCTGTAGGTGATGGCTTTGTTATGGAAGGTTTGTGAATCGCTTCCTTTTAGGTGGTTGTAGAATTTAACAGCTCTTTTCTGATTTTGATAATTAGTGGGTATCGGCCTAATTCTGCTCTGCATGCATTATTTGGTGTTCTACGTTGTACACGGAGGATATTTTTGCAGAATTCTGCGTGCAGAGTCTCAATTTGGTGTTTGTCCCATTTTGTGAAGTCTTGGTTGGTGAGCGGACCCAGACCTCCCACAACCATAAAGGGCAATGGGCTCTATGACTGATTCAAGTATTTTTTAGCCAGATCCTAATTGGTATGTTGAAATGTATGTTTCTTTTGATGGCATAGAATGCCCTTCTTGCCTTGTCTCTCAGATCGTTCACAGCTTTGTGGAAGTTACCTGTGGTGCTGATGTTTAGGCCAAGGTATGCATAGTTTTGTGTGCTCTAGGGCAACAGTGTCTAGATGGAATTTGTATTTGTGGTCCTGGTGACTGGACCTTTTTGGAACACCATTATTTTGGTCTTACTGAGATTTACTGTCAGGGCCCAGGTCTGACAGAATCTGCATAAGATCTAGGTGCTGTAGGCCCTCCTTGGTTGGTGACAGAAGCACCAGATCATCAGCAAACAGACATTTGACCCGGTTCTAGCAGGGGGAGGCCGGGTGCTGCAGACTCTTCTAGTGCCCTCGCCAATTCGTTGATATATATGTTGAAGAGGGTGGGGGCTTAAGCTGCATCCCTGTCTAACCCTACGACCCTGTGTGAAGAAATGTGTGTGTTTTTTGCCAATTTTAACCGCACACTTGTTGTTTGTGTACATGGATTTTATAATGTCATATGTTTTACCCCCAACACCACTTTCCATCAGTTTGTATAGCAGACCCTCATGCCAGATTGAGTCGAAGGCTTTTTGAAATCAACAAAGCATGAGAAGACTTTGCCTTTGTTTTTGGTTTGTTTGATTGTCAATTAGGGTGTGCAGGGTGAATACATGGTCTGTTGTACGGTAATTTGGTAAAAAGCCAATTTGACATTTGCTCAGTACATTGTTTTCATTGAGGAAATGTAACGAGTCTGCTGTTAATAATAATGCAGAGGATTTTCCCAAGGTTACTGTTGACACATATTCCACGGTAGTTATTGGGTCAAATTTGTCTCCACTTTTGTGGATTGGGGTGATCAGTCCTTGGTTCCAAATATTGGGAAGATGCCAGAGCTAAGTATGATGTTAAAGAGTTTTAGTATAGCCAATTGGAATTTGTTGTCTGTATATTTGATCATTTCATTGAGGATACCATCAACACCACAGGCCTTTTTGGGTTGGAGGGTTTTTATTTTGTCCTGTAACTCTTTCAATGTAATTGGAGAATCCAGTGGGTTCTGGTAGTCTTTAATAGTTGATTCTAAGATCTGTATTTGATCATGTATATGTTTTTGCTCTTTATTCTTTGTTATAGAGCCAAAAAGATTGGAGAAGTGGTTTACCCATACATCTCCATTTTGGATAGATAATTCTTCGTGTTGTTGTTTGTTTAGTGTTTTCCAATTTTCCCAGAAGTGGTTAGAGTCTATGGATTCTTCAATTGCATTGAGCTGATTTCTGACATGCTGTTCCTTCTTTTCCGTAGTGTATTTCTGTATTGTTTTAGTGATTCACCATAGTGAAGGCGTAGACTCAGGTTTTCCGGGTCTCTATGTTTTTGGTTGGACAGGTTTCTCAATTTCTTTCTTAGATTTTTGCATTCTTCATCAAACCATTTGTCATTATTGTTAATTTTCTTCAGTTTTCTATTTGAGATTTTTAGATTTGATAGGGAAGCTGAGAGGTCAAATATACTGTTAAGATTTTCTACTGCCAAGTTTACACCTTCACTATTACAGTGGAACGTTTTACCCAGGAAATTGTCTAAAAGGGATTGAATTTGTTGTTGCCTAATTGTTTTTTGGTAGGTTTCCAAACTGCATTCCTTCCATCTATAGCATTTCTTAATGTTACTCAGTTCCTTTGGCTTTGATGCCTCATGATTGAGTATTGCTCTGTTTAAGTAGACTGTGATTTTGCTGTGGTCTGATAGGGGTGTCAGTGGGCTGACTGTGAACGCTCTGAGAGACTCTGGGTTGAGGTCAGTGATAAAGTAGTCTACAGTACTACTGCCAAGAGATGAGCTATAGGTGTACCTACCATAGGAGTCCCCTCGAAGCCTACCGTTGACTATGTACATACCCAGCGTGCGACAGAGCTGCAGGAGTTGTGACCCGTTTTTGTTGGTTATGTTGTCATAGTTGTGCCTAGGGGGGGCATATGTGGGAGGGAATGCTGTCACCTCCAGGCAGGTGTTTGTCCCCCTGTGTGCTGAGGGTGTCAGGTTCTTGTCCGGTTCTGGCATTTAGGTCGCCACAGACTAGTACATATCCCTGGGCCTGGAAATGATTGATTTCCAACCTCCAGGATGGAGAAGCTGTCTTCATTAAAATATGGGGATTCTATTGGGGGGATATAGGTAGCACACAGGAGGACATTTTTCTCTGTTAGGATAATTTCCCTTTTGAATTTCTAGCCAAATGTAGAATGTTCCTGTTTTGATTAATTTAATGGAGTGAGTTAGGTCTGCTCTATACCAAATTAGCATACCCCCTGAGTCCCTTCCCTGTTTCACACCTGGTAGTTTGGTGGATGGGACTACCAGCTCTCTGTAACCTAGAGGGCAACCAGTGGGTCCATCTCCTCTATACCAGGTTTCTTGCAGGATGACAATGTCTGTATTACCGATTTCTTTGGTGAAGTCCGGTTTCTGCTCTTTAGGCCAAAGGCAGATGACCTCAGGCCTTGGATATTCCAGGATAATATAGTGAAGGCTTTTGTTCCATAGAGTGTCCAATGTTGTTGGTCGTGGTTTGGCTTCAGGCCAGTAAGTGTGAGCAGAGCCTGCTGAGCATCTGGTACATGCCATTGGCTTGGGCGAGTGTGAGAGTGGGGGTTGGGACTCTGAGCTCTCTCTGGGTTGGGACTGTCACACACACTCTCTCTCTCTTTCTCTCTCTGACTCTCTCTCACACACACTATCTCTCTCTCTGACTCCCTCTCTCACACACTCTCTCTCTCTCTGTCTCTCACACACACTCTCTCTCTGT
>NC_056448.1:47340228-47386344 GCF_018296145.1 Oncorhynchus tshawytscha | reverse complement strand
AAGTAACAAGTGTTTCTAGATCCAGTCATGTTTGTTGATGAAACACTGAATGTCACTCAAGTCTGACTCCAGTTTTAGACCAGTTTAGACTCCAGTTTTGACTTTGGGCTAAAGTAGTGGAAGAGGGCACTATATAGGGAAGAGGGCTCTGGTCTAATGTAGTGCACTATATAGGGACTAGGGCTCTGGTCTAAAGTAGTGCACTATATAGGGAATAGGGCTCTGGTCTAAAGTAGTGCACTATATAGGGAATAGGGCTCTGGTTTAAAGTAGTGCACTATATAGGGAATAGGACTCTGGTCTAAAGTAGTGCACTATATAGGAATTTGGCTGTGGTCTGCAGTAGTGCACTATATAGGAATAGGAAACCATTTGGGACACAGCCCCAGAGCTCAATACCTCATCAGGGATGGGATTATGTTTTGCTCGGGTGGTGTGGACAGGGATGGAATTATGTTTGATTATGTGTGACTAGCAATGCATCAAGGCAAGACATCCTGAACAATAGTCATAGACCTCAGTCTCAATATTTAATTAAATGTAATTCTCCAACAACTGAGACCACCGAGCATCATCAGGTCTGCATTCAGACAAATCTCACATTAATATCCCAGAAAACCACCTTCATTCTAGTATTAAAAAGGGCACTTCACTCACCACTTTTTAACCTCATATTCGTTATCTCCAGCACCAGTGTGAATATTATGTGAAAAAGAAATGTTCTACATCCTGTAGTGAAAAAGATGAGAAGAGGAAGGAAACAAACAAACCTCCTCTCCTTGAGAAATCTCAATACAAACCTCCTCTCCTTGAGAAATCTCAATACAAACCTCCTTTCCTTGAGAAATCTCAAAACAAACCTCCTTTCCTTGAGAAATCTCAAAACAAACCTCCTTTCCTTGAGAAATCTCAAAACAAACCTCCTTTCCTTGAGAAATCTCAATACAAACCTCCTTTCCTTGAGAAATCTCAATACAAACCTCCTTTCCTTGAGAAATCTCAATACAAACCTCCTTTCCTTGAGAAATCTCAAAACAAACCTTTGGAAGGTGGATGAAGTCTGTTTAGGAAAACGGTAAAAATAGAGCCGTTCGTTTCTCAGTAACCTGTTCTGACCCCAATCCACCCTCTGCCACACTCCACTACCGCCTGAATGATTGGAATCTGTCTGCATCCCAAATTCTACCCTATTCCCTATACAGTGCAACACTTTTGACCTGCACACTATTGGGAATAGGGTACCGTTTGGGACGCAGACAATGTCTGTGGTCGGTCGATCCACTCAAAACAAGAGAACGGAGAAAACCATTTCCTCATCTTCCTACGTGCTCTCTGAGCCAATGTTCATGTCTGATTTATGCTCTAAGAGGACAGAGAGATTCTCTCTCTCTCTCTTTCTCTCTCAGGTGGAGGAATGCTTCATGTTTTATGACCTCCTGCTTCAATTGTAAAAACCCAGAAAAGTGCTGGGAATTTACAGGCATATTGCTGCATAACGTAAACCATCTGGTTCTCAGCGAGAGACGAGAGAGAGAGAGAGAGAGAGAGAGAGAGAGAGAGAGACAGGGAGAGAGACAGAGAGTGAGAGAGACAGAGAGAGAGAGACAGAGAGAGAGAGAGAGAGAGAGAGAGAGAGAGAGAGAGAGAGAGAGAGAGAGAGAGACAGAGAGAGACAGAGAGAGAGAGACAGAGAGAGAGAGAGAGAGAGAGAGAGAGACAGAGAGAGAGAGAGAGAGAGAGAGAGAGAGAGAGAGAGAGAGAGAGAGAGAGACAGAGAGAGAGAGACAGAGAGAGATAGAGAGAGAGAGAGAGAGAGAGAGAGAGAGAGAGAGAGAGACAGAGAGAGACAGAGAGAGAGAGACAGAGAGAGAGAGACAGAGAGAGACAGAGAGAGAGTAATGTCTGTTAGAGAACACAGAAAGGAATCCTAATCTTGGTGACAGATGATTTAAGGAGTTCCACAGTTCAGCTGCATTCCTTAACTCCTAGGCACGGCAAATCAAATCAAATCAAATGTTATTGGTCACATACACATGTTTAGCAGATGTAGTGAAAGGATTGTGTTTCTAGCTCCAACAGTGCAGTAATATCTAACAATTCACAACAACAAACCTAAAAGTAAAATAACGGAATTAAGGAATATATAAATATGGCTATTTAACAGTCTGATGGCCTTGAGATAGAAGCTGTTTTTCAGTCCCTCGGTCCCAGCTTTGATTTGCCCCCTGCCCCCGCGTTGGGCAGACTGCACCACCCTCTGGAGAGCCCTGAGGTTGCGGGCGGTGCAGTTGCCATGCCAGGTGGTGATCCAGCCCGACAGGATGCTCTCAATTGTGCATCTGTAAAAGTTTGTGAGGGTTTTAGGTGCCAAGACAAATTTCTTCAGCCTCCTGAGTTTGAAGAGGCACTGTTGCGCCTTCTTCACCACACTGTCTGTGTGGGTGGCCTCTTTCAGATCATCAGAGATGTGTACGCAGAGGAACGCTGAGCTTTCCAGCAGCTCCACTGCTGTCCCGTCGATGTGGATAGGGGGGTGCTCCCTCTGCTGTTTCCTGAAGTCCACAATCAGCTCCTTTGTTTTGTCGACATTGAGTGAGAGGTTATTTTCCGGGCACCACACTCCCAGGGCCCTCACCTCCTCCCATGAAGCAGTTCCACAGTTCAGTAGCTTAACTCCCAGGGCCCTCACCTCATCCCATGAAGCAGTTCCACAGTTCAGTAGCTTAACTCCCAGGGCCCTCACCTCCTCCCATGAAGCAGTTCCACAGTTCAGTAGCTTAACTCCCAGGGCCTCTCACCTCCTCCCATGAAGCAGTTCCACAGTTCAGTAGCTTAACTCCCAGGGCCCTCACCTCCTCCCATGAAGCAGTTCCACAGTTCAGTAGCTTAAATCCCAGGGCCCTCACCTCCTCCCATGAAGCAGTTCCACAGTTCAGTAGCTTAACTCATGAAGGAGTTTACAACAGATAGTAAGCATGAAAGTGAAATATGGACCAGCAGTTTATCTTTAGAAATGGGTTATTTAGAACAAAACCAGCAGAGAGAGAAACCGGAAGAACCTAGTCGTTAAGAGATACAATACAACTACTTTGCAGTCTCTCTTAACTGATGTGTTTTTAAATTCATAGCAGTAGCTTTTCAAAAATGTTTTAAGAACATTGAATTATAGGGACATTCACATTCTAAAATGACCCTAGATTGTTTTGTCTGTCAATCCTAATGCAGTTTACTTCTGCATGAATTTCCTATGACTGAATGATTTGCATGGAGTCTTCATACAACAGTCTGATTGGAACACTCTGTATGGCTTGGCCAATGGGAATGACAGACGGGGCACGAGGTTGACACTGAAGTGCCAGTCATTTTCTGCTCCCATGCCCAGCTGACATTGGCATGGCAGCCATGGAACAGGAGCTCCCCTGGGATTGGTACCAGGGCCATTGTGTTTGGCCGTTCTGCATATAGGGCTGAGTACTGGACTGTAATGTGGTACAACCACCCTGTACTATTCTATTTGAGATTATATTTAATAATATGTATAATTTTAACTATGTTCTTGTCAGCTTAGGAAAAGACTCCCCTTATAGGTAGATGCTTCTAGTTTTCAGGATTAAAAAAAACTGTTTGCTTGCTTGTCTTGAACCATGGATGTTTTGTCATGGTGTGGCAGGTTGTTTAATCTCGGATTGTTCACATTCCTCAGTTAGAGGAGAACAGAGAAGAACTGTGTATAATAATTATGAGTGAGAAAATATCATACGAAAATATTATACGAAAAAATGTCTTGGGGGGGTCCTGATATTTGTGTGTCTGTAGGTTTCTCTCTCATCGTCTCATTATTATTCAGGATTCATTCAGGACTATCCGTAACCATGGTAGCATCCACATGAATGTAGGAGTGTTTAGAAACATGTTCTATTCTCATTTACAATAAAAGTGACTCCAAAATGACACAATACATTATTTACCATTCATTTCTATTGGGCACAAAATGATCTAAAACACAAACAAAACTAACAACAAATTCATCCAACATGTTTGTGGAGTCAGAAGCCTGATGTAAATCAGAAGAGCTGATGTAAATCAGAAGCTATTAGGTTAACAGAGCATCTCTCTCTAACAGAGTCACAAGCCTGATGTAAATCAGAAGAGCTATTAGGTTAACAGAGCATCTCTCTCTAACAGAGTCACAAGCCTGATGTAAATCAGAAGAGCTATTAGGTTAACAGAGCATCTCTCTCTAACAGAGTCACAAGCCTGATGTAAATCAGAAGAGCTATTAGGTTAACAGAGCATCTCTCTAACAGAGTCACAAGCCTGATGTAAATCAGAAGAGCTATTAGGTTAACAGAGCATCTCTCTCTAACAGAGTCACAAGCCTGATGTAAATCAGAAGAGCTATTAGGTTAACAGAGCATCTCTCTAACAGAGTCACAAGCCTGATGTAAATCAGAAGAGCTATTAGGTTAACAGAGCATCTCTCTCTAACAGAGTCACAAGCCTGATGTAAATCAGAAGAGCTATTAGGTTAACAGAGCATCTCTCTCTAACAGAGTCACAAGCCTGATGTAAATCAGAAGAGCTATTAGGTTAACAGAGCATCTCTCTCTAACAGAGTCACAAGCCTGATGTAAATCAGAAGAGCTATTAGGTTAACAGAGCATCTCTCTAACAGAGTCACAAGCCTGATGTAAATCAGAAGAGCTATTAGGTTAACAGAGCATCTCTCTCTAACAGAGTCACAAGCCTGATGTAAATCAGAAGAGCTATTAGGTTAACAGAGCTTCTCTCTCTAACAGAGTCACAAGGTTGATGTAATCATAGTGTGCTAAGAATATGGGACCAAATACTACACTTTGGACTAATTATAATTGAATTTGTACCAAAACCTTTGGTCCCCTAAAAAAGGGCTGTCATTTCTAAACGGTTCATCCGATACGGATGAAAATACCCTCAAATTAAAGCTGACAGTCTGAACTTTGACCTCATGGTCATTGTATCATTTCAAATCCAAAGTGCTGGGAGTACAGAGCCAAAACAGCAACAAATGTGTCACTGTCCTAATAATTACGGTTTACATTGTCTAGTGTCTGTAGCTATAACCAATTTCTGTGGAGAAGGACCTTAACAGGGGAGATTTTGGGAAATGAAAGGCAGAGAGGCAGAGATTACGGTCTGTCTTTGCAAACATGATAACACATCAGGGTTGGGGTTGCTTTTAAAATCAGGGGTTGAATTACAATGAATATATTTACTATATATATAATATATTATTATTATTATTTTTTGAATGTATGAATTTATTAATTTGTTCCCTAGATTGAATTGGAATTTACCCCAAAAACTAAAACACATTATATTACTCTTTAATTATGTTTCTTGGATATTTACAATCGCATTGAAGTGCTGTAGACAATGGACTACAGGAAAGCAATACAAATGTTGTTAATTTTTTCCTGCTCTGCTCTGGTTGTCCCTAATTTGTGATGGATAGAATGTCTTTAGAGAGTCAGCCAGCCTGGTAATCAGATGTGACACAACAAATAACAGGGGATAATTATGATTTCATGGCTAAGCTACTTAGAAGGGTTTCTATAATCAACTGGAAATGACAGGCAACTGAAGAACGTCAACACAGAGACCTATTGTCAACACAGAGACCTATTGTCAACACAGAGACTACCTCTACCACCACACAGAGACTACCTCTACCACCACACAGAGACTACCTCTACCACCACACAGAGACCTATTGTCAACACAGAGACTACCTCTACCACCACACAGAGACTACCTCTACCACCACACAGAGACTACCTCTATCACCACACAGAGACCTATTGTCAACACAGAGACTACCTCTACCACCACACAGAGACTACCTCTACCACCACACAGAGACCTATTGTCAACACAGAGACTACCTCTACCACCACACAGAGACTACCTCTACCACCACACAGAGACCTATTGTCAACACAGAGACTACCTCTACCACCACACAGAGACTACCTCTATCACCACACAGAGACTACCTCTACCACCACACAGAGACTACCTCTACCTCCACACAGAGACTACCTCTACCTCCACACAGAGACTACCTCTACCACCCACAGAGACCTATTGTCAGAGACTACCTCTACCTCCACACAGAGACTACCTCTACCACCACACAGAGACTACCTCTACCACCACACAGAGACCTATTGTCAGAGACTACCTCTATCTCCACACAGAGACTACCTCTACCACCACACAGAGACCTATTGTCAACACAGAGACTACCTCTACCACCACACAGAGACTACCTCTATCACCACACAGAGACTACCTCTACCACCACACAGAGACTACCTCTACCTCCACACAGAGACTACCTCTACCTCCACACAGAGACTACCTCTACCACCCACAGAGACCTATTGTCAGAGACTACCTCTACCTCCACACAGAGACTACCTCTACCACCACACAGAGACTACCTCTACCACCACACAGAGACCTATTGTCAGAGACTACCTCTATCTCCACACAGAGACTACCTCTACCACCACACAGAGACTACCTCTACCACCACACAGAGACCTATTGTCAGAGACTACCTCTACCTCCACACAGAGACTACCTCTACCACCACACAGAGACTACCTCTACCACCACACAGAGACCTATTGTCAGAGACTACCTCTACCTCCACACAGAGACTACCTCTACCTCCACACAGAGACTACCTCTACCTCCACACAGAGACTACCTCTACCTCCACACAGAGACTACCTCTATCACCACACAGAGACTACCTCTACCACCACACAGAGACTACCTCTACCACCACACAGAGACTACCTCTACCACCACACAGAGACTACCTCTACCACCACACAGAGACTACCTCTACCTCCACACAGAGACTACCTCTACCTCCACACAGAGACTACCTCTACCACCACACAGAGACTACCTCTACCACCACACAGAGACTACCTCTACCTCCACACAGAGACTACCTCTATCACCACACAGAGACTACCTCTATCACCACACAGAGACTACCTCTATCACCACACAGAGACTACCTCTACCACCACACAGAGACTACCTCTACCACCACACAGAGACTACCTCTATCACCACACAGAGACTACCTCTACCACCACACAGAGACTACCTCTATCACCACACAGAGACTACCTCTACCACCACACAGAGACTACCTCTACCACCACACAGAGACTACCTCTACCACCACACAGAGACTACCTCTACCACCACACAGAGACTACCTCTATCACCACACAGAGACTACCTCTAACACCACACAGAGACTACCTCTACCACCACACAGAGATTAGACAACGTAAACCACCACAAAGACACTAGACAAAGTAAACCACCACACAGACACTAGACAACGTAAACCAACACAAAGACACTAGACAACGTAAACCACCACACAGAGACTAGACAACGTAAACCACCACACAGACACTAGACAACGTAAACCACCACACAGACACTAGACAACGTAAACCAACACAAAGACACTAGACAACGTAAACCACCACACAGAGACTACCTCTACCACCACACAGAGACTACCTCTACCACCACACAGAGACTAGACAACGTAAACCACCACAAAGACACTAGACAAAGTAAACCACCACACAGACACTAGACAACGTAAACCACCACACAGACACTAGACAACGTAAACCACCACACAGACACTAGACAACGTAAACCACCACACAGACACTAGACAACGTAAACCACCACACAGACACTAGACAACGTAAACCACCACAGACACTAGACAACGTAAACCAACACAAAGACTACCTCTACCACCACACAGAGACTACCTCTACCACCACACAGACACTAGACAACGTAAACCAACACAGAGACAACCTCTATCATCACACAGAGACTACCTCAATCACCACACAGAAACTACCTCTACAACCACACAGAGACTACCTCTACCACCACACAGAGACAACCTCTACCACCACACAGAGCCTACCTCTATCACCACACAGAGACTAGACAACCTCTACCACCACACAGAGACTACCTCTATAACCAAACAGAGACTACCTCTACCACCACACAGAGACTACCTCTATAACCAAACAGAGACTACCTCTATCACCACACAGAGACTACCTCTACCACCACACAGAGACTACCTCTACCACCACACAGACACTATCCTCTACCACCACACAGAGACTACCTCTACCACCACACAGAGACTACCTCTACCACCACACAGAGACTACCTCTATCCTCAGATGACACTGTTTGAAATAAGCAGCAGAGAGAGAGAGAGAGAGAGAGAGAGAGAGAGAGAGAGAGGGAGAGGGAGAGAGAGACAGAGAGAGAGAGAGACAGAGAGAGAGAGAGGAGAGGGAAGGTACAAAGACGCTTAATGACCGACCGCTTGTACCTCTGTCCCAAATGCCACCCTATTCCCTACGTAGTGCACTGCTTTAGAAAGCCAGAGCCTAAACGTAGTGCACTACGTTTAGGGAATCGGGTGTTATTTGTGACTCACAACTTTGTAAATGAAAGCACTTTAATAAGGACCTGTAATTAAAAACAGCCCTTTTTGTCTCTGCGGCGCCTCAGTCAGACATGTGACGCTAAACAGAAGCTATTAGAAGATGCAAACCGGCTGGACGTTTTACAGCCAAGAAGTCCATTTTTAATTTCTCTTGAACTGATAATAACTTGGCATCAGCGGCCCATTAGTGAACGACTGCTCTGCCACCCTCGTTTCACACTCGTATCGCACACACACACACACACAACCCCCTACACACACACAACTAAACACAAACACACACACACACACACACACACACACACACACCCCCCTACACACACACAACTAAACACAAACACACACACACACACACACACAACCCCCTACACACACAAACTAAACACAAACACACACACACACACACAACCCCCCTACACACACACAACTAAACACAAACACACACACACACACACACACACACACACCCCCCTACACACACACAACTAAACACAAACACACAAACACACACAACCCCCCCTACACACACACACTAAACACAAACACACAAACACACACAACCCCCTACACACACAAACAAACAAACACACAAACACACACAACCCCCTACACACACACAACTAAACACAAACACACACACACACACACAACCCCCTACACACACACAACCCCCTACACACACACAACTAAACACAAACACACACACACACACAACCCCCCTACACACACACAACCCCCTACACACACACAACCCCCTACACACACACAACTAAACACAAACACACACACACACACAACCCCCTACACACACACAACTAAACACAAACACACACACACACACAAAAAAACCCCTACACACACACAACTAAACACAAACACACACACACACACACACAACCCCCTACACACACACCTAAACACAAACACACAAACACACACACAACCCTCCCTACACACACAAACTAAACACAAACACACACACACACACACCCCCTACACACACACAACTAAACACAAACACACACACACACACACAACCCCCCTACACACACACAACTAAACACAAACACACACAACTAAACACAAACACACATGCACACACACACACACACACACACACCTCTCTAAGAGTGAGGAGTCATTCATGGCATCACACGTCTCCGAGACAGAACAGACGGAGAGTACTGTCACTCCGTTTCTTTGATATACTCATTTGTCTCTAGTCATAATTACACATTTCATTGTGTGATTCCTGTGATATCTTTCACACACACACACACACACCTACCTTTCAGACAGAACAGAAACCCTGTCTACTACATTACAGACTAATTCCACCAGTTACAGATCATTTCAACAGGAAAGTTAAATCTGAACCACCTGCATCAGTGCACAAGCAGACACCTATCAGGTAGACAGGGATTAACATGTTTTCTCAGACACCTATCAGGTAGACAGGGATTAACATGTTTTCTCAGACACCTATCAGGTAGACAGGGATTAACATGTTTTCTCAGACACCTATCAGGTAGACAGGGATTAACATGTTTTCTCAGACACCTATCAGGTAGACAGGGATTAACCTGTTTTCTCAGACACCTATCAGACACCTATCAGGTAGACAGGGATTAACATGTTTTCGCAGACACCTATCAGGTAGACAGGGATTAACATGTTTTCTCAGACACCTATCAGGTAGACAGGGATTAACATGTTTTCTCAGACACCTATCAGGTAGACAGGGATTAACATGTTTTCTCAGACACCTATCAGACACCTATCAGGTAGACAGGGATTAACATGTTCTCAGACACCTATCAGACACCTATCAGGTAGACAGGGATTAACATGTTTTCTCAGACACCTATCAGACACCTATCAGGTAGACAGGGATTAACATGTTTTCTCAGACACCTATCAGGTAGACAGGGATTAACATGTTTTCTCAGACACCTATCAGGTAGACAGGGATTAACATGTTTTCTCAGACACCTGTCAGGTAGACAGGGATTAACATGTTTTCTCAGACACCTATCAGGTAGACAGGGATTAACATGTTTTCTCAGACACCTATCAGGTAGACAGGGATTAACATGTTTTCTCAGACACCTGTCAGGTAGACAGGGATTAACATGTTTTCTCAGACACCTATCAGGTAGACAGGGATTAACATGTTTTCTCAGACACCTATCAGGTAGACAGGGATTAACATGTTTTCTCAGACACCTATCAGGTAGACAGGGATTAACATGTTTTCTCAGACACCTATCAGGTAGACAGGGATTAACATGTTTTCTCAGACACCTATCAGGTAGACAGGGATTAACATGTTTTCTCAGACACCTGTCAGGTAGACAGGGATTAACATGTTTTCTCAGACACCTATCAGGTAGACAGGGATTAACATGTTTTCTCAGACACCTGTCAGGTAGACAGGGATTAACATGTTTTCTCAGACACCTATCAGGTAGACAGGGATTAACATGTTTTCTCAGACACCTATCAGGTAGACAGGGATTAACATTTTTTCTCAGACACCTATCAGGTAGACAGGGATTAACATGTTTTCTCAGACATCTATCAGCAAGTAGTCGAAGCATCAATTATAATATATGCATTTAATAGAATAATATTCAAGCAAATGTGATATTAAATGCATTTATACACTTAGATACCTTTCTACACATTTATTAGAATGTAAAAATGATATGACATATTTATGACATAGTAAATACACATTGGGGCCTCCCGAGTGGAGCAGTGGTCTAAGGCTCTGCATCACAGTGTTAGCCGTGCCGCTAGAGGGGCGGCGCACAATATGCACAGCGTCGTCCGGGTTATGGGAGGGTCTGGCAGGCAGGGATGTTCTTATCCCATCGTGCACTAGCGACTCCTGTGGTGGGCCAGGTGCAGTGCACGCTGACACGGTCGCCAGGTGTACGGTGTTTCCTCTGACACGTTGGTGCGGCTGGTTTCCGGGTTAAGTGGGCATTGTGTCAAGAAGCAGTGTGTCTTGGTTGGGTTGTGTTTTGGAGGAAGCACGGCTCTCGACCTTCGCCTCTCCCGAGTCCGTAGGGGAGTTGCAGCGATGAGACAAGACTGTAACTACCAAATGGATACCACGAAATTGGGGAGAAAAAGGGGTAAACTTTTTAAATTATATTTTTAAAAGAAAGTAAAAACACATTCAAACATTTCTACATTTCTACATTTATATTTACATTTCATTTGGAATATAATAATAACAATAATATAACATATTTACTCAAATTCGTTTACATACAGTATATTCAGTGGGGGGGCTCATTTTTCAATTAGACACAAATGACACAAAACACATCCTGTATATTGTACCAGCTCCACATATAAGGAAGACAATAGCTGCCATCTCTCTGTGTTGTGGATACTCCCATCCACCCACAGGTCATGCTGGGGGTCAGCAGGCATGTATTTATGTGTTTACCAGGTTTAGAGGGGAGGGAAGAGCTGGAATTAGTGATGAGGCTGTAACTGGAGAGAGAAAGAGAGAGAGAGAGAGGGAGAGAGAGAGAGAGAGAGAGAGAGAGAGAGAGAGAGAGAGACAGAGAGAAAGAGAGAGAGAGAGAGAGAGAGAGAGAGGGAGAGAGAGAGACAGAGAGAAAGAGAGAGAGAGAGAGAAAGAGAAAGAGAGAGAGAAAGAGAGAGAGACAGAGAGAAATAGAGAGAGAGAAAGAGAGAGAGAGAGATGGAGGCACACAGAGGTTATATTGGTAAAAAATTAATAAGGGGAATTCATTTTCTGACATGCGTTAGTGGTCCCTGTCGCCATGGGGATATTTGAAAAGCTAAATGCCACTCCGCGCAACGGTGAATACAAGCATAGCTCAGAGAGAGGGGTCAGAGCAAACCCAGAGAAACAGAGGGTTGAACCCCTACTGAGAGAGATCAGAGAGATCCCAGACAAACGGAGGGTTGAACCCCTACTGAGAGAGAGAGAGGGGAGCGATCAGAGAGAGAGGGGGTCAGAGAGATCCCTAAGAGAAAGGAGGGCCCTAACAGACAAACGGAGGGTTGAACCCCTACTGAGAGAGATCAGAGAGAGGGGTCAGAGCGATCCCAGACAAACGGAGGGTTGAACCCCTACTGAGAGAGATCAGAGAGAGGGGTCAGAGAGATCCCAGACAAACGGAGGGTTGAACCCCTACTGAGAGAGATCAGAGAGAGGGGTCAGAGCGATCCCAGACAAATGGAGGGTTGAACCCCTACTGAGAGAGATCAGAGAGAGGGGTCAGAGAGATCCCAGACAAACGGAGGGTTGAACCCCTACTGAGAGAGATCAGAGAGAGGGGTCAGAGCGATCCCAGACAAACGGAGGGTTGAACCCCTACTGAGAGAGATCAGAGAGAGGGGTCAGAGAGATCCCAGACAAACGGAGGGTTGAACCCCTACTGAGAGAGATCAGAGAGAGGGGTCAGAGCGATCCCAGACAAACGGAGGGTTGAACCCCTACTGAGAGAGATCAGAGAGAGGGGTCAGAGAGATCCCAGAGAAACGGAGGGTTGAACCCCTACTGAGAGAGATCAGAGAGAGGGGTCAGAGCGATCCCAGACAAATGGAGGGTTGAACCCCTACTGAGAGAGATCAGAGAGAGGGGTCAGAGAGATCCCAGACAAACGGAGGGTTGAACCCGTACTGAGAGAGATCAGAGAGAGGGGTCAGAGAGATCCCAGACAAATGGAGGGTTGAACCCCTACTGAGAGAGATCAGAGAGAGGGGCGATCAGAGCGATCCCAGACAAATGGAGGGTTGAACCCCTACTGAGAGAGATCAGAAAGAGACAGGGATGGACGTGGGAGGGCAAACACTGATGAAAACACAACAGAATGCTTCCTCACATCACATAGGGAGCAAAGTGACTCTCATCCAGGTGGGAAATGAGGGAGTCACCAGACAGACAGCTAGGTAGGCAGAGGGAGGGAGGGAGGGAGGGAGGGAGGGAGGGAGGGAGGGAGGGAGGGGAGGGGGAGGGAGGGAGGGAGGGAGGGAGGGAGGGAGGGAGGGAGGGAGGGAGGGAGGGACGGAAAGACGGACAGACGGACGGACGGACAGACAGAGGCATTGACAGACAGATCTGTCCCATACTATGTCTATCACGTCGAGCCAACTGCACACTATTGGAGCCAACTGCACTGTCATCATACTAAACTCAAACCTTCACAAGAAGCCAGACATGTTAAATCCGTCGTTCAGTGCCTATTTCTATACACTTTAAGTGTCTGGTTTTTCATATGAAACAGGTGTCAAAACCTTTCCTCCTCTCATCATAACTCACTTTAGCTGATCACATTGACTGCATTTCAAAGGGCACTCCTATTCCCTATATAGTGTACTACTATAGACCCTATTCCCTATATAGTGTACTACTATAGACCCTATTCCCTATATAGTGTACTACTATAGACCCTATTCCCTATATAGTGTACTACTATAGACCCTATTCCCTATATAGTGTACTACTATAGACCCTATTCCCTATATAGTGTACTACTATAGACCCTATTCCCTATATAGTGTACTACTATAGACCCTATTCCCTATATAGTGTACTACTATAGACCCTATTCCCTATATAGTGTACTACTATAGATCCTATTCCCTATATAGTGTACTACTATAGACCCTATTCCCTATATAGTGTACTACTATAGACCCTATTCCCTATATAGTGTACTACTATAGACCCTATTCCCTATATAGTGTACTACTATAGACCCTATTCCCTATATAGTGTACTACTATAGACCCTATTCCCTATATAGTGTACTACTATAGACCCTATTCCCTATATAGTGTACTACTATAGACCCTATTCCCTATATAGTGTACTACTATAGACCCTATTCCCTATATAGTGTACTACTATAGACCCTATTCCCTATATAGTGTACTACTATAGACCCTATTCCCTATATAGTGTACTACTATAGACCCTATTCCCTATATAGTGTACTACTATAGACCCTATTCCCTATATAGTGTACTACTATAGACCCTATTCCCTATATAGTGTACTACTATAGACCCTATTCCCTATATAGTGTACTACTATAGACCCTATTCCCTATATAGTGTACTACTATAGACCCTATTCCCTATATAGTGTACTACTATAGACCCTATTCCCTATATAGTGTACTACTATAGACCCTATTCCCTATATAGTGTACTACTATAGACCCTATTCCCTATATAGTGTACTACTATAGACCCTATTCCCTATATAGTGTACTACTATAGACCCTATTCCCTATATAGTGTACTACTATAGACCCTATTCCCTATATAGTGTACTACTATAGACCCTATTCCCTATATAGTGTACTACTATAGACCCTATTCCCTATATAGTGTACTACTATAGACCCTATTCCCTATATAGTGTACTACTATAGACCCTATTCCCTATATAGTGTACTACTATAGACCCTATTCCCTATATAGTGTACTACTATAGACCCTATTCCCTATATAGTGTACTACTATAGATCCTATTCCCTATATAGTGTACTACTATAGACCCTATTCCCTATATAGTGTACTACTATAGACCCTATTCCCTATATAGTGTACTACTATAGACCCTATTCCCTATATAGTGTACTACTATAGACCCTATTCCCTATATAGTGTACTACTATAGACCCTATTCCCTATATAGTGTACTACTATAGACCCTATTCCCTATATAGTGTACTACTATAGACCCTATTCCCTATATAGTGTACTACTATAGACCCTATTCCCTATATAGTGTACTACTATAGACCCTATTCCCTATATAGTGTACAACTATAGACCCTATTCCCTATATAGTGTACTACTATAGACCCTATTCCCTATATAGTGTACTACTATAGACCCTATTCCCTATATAGTGTACTACTAAAGACCCTATTCCCTATATAGTGTACTACTATAGACCCTATTCCCTATATAGTGTACTACTATAGACCCTATTCCCTATATAGTGTACAACTATAGACCCTATTCCCTATATAGTGTACTACTATAGACCCTAATCCCTATATAGTGTACTACTAAAGACCCTATTCCCTATATAGTGTACTACTATAGACCCTATTCCCTATATAGTGTACTACTATAGACCCTATTCCCTATATAGTGTACTACTATAGACCCTATTCCCTATATAGTGTACTACTATAGACCCTATTCCCTATATAGTGTACTACTATAGATCCTATTCCCTATATAGTGTACTACTATAGACCCTATTCCCTATATAGTGTACTACTATAGACCCTATTCCCTATATAGTGTACTACTATAGACCCTATTCCCTATATAGTGTACTACTATAGACCCTATTCCCTATATAGTGTACTACTATAGACCCTATTCCCTATATAGTGTACTACTATAGACCCTATTCCCTATATAGTGTACTACTATAGACCCTATTCCCTATATAGTGTACTACTATAGACCCTATTCCCTATATAGTGTACTACTATAGACCCTATTCCCTATATAGTGTACTACTATAGACCCTATTCCCTATATAGTGTACTACTATAGACCCTATTCCCTATATAGTGTACTACTATAGACCCTATTCCCTATATAGTGTACTACTATAGACCCTATTCCCTATATAGTGTACTACTATAGACCCTATTCCCTATATAGTGTACTACTATAGACCCTATTCCCTATATAGTGTACTACTATAGACCCTATTCCCTATATAGTGTACTACTATAGACCCTATTCCCTATATAGTGTACTACTATAGACCCTATTCCCTATATAGTGTACTACTATAGACCCTATTCCCTATATAGTGTACTACTATAGACCCTATTCCCTATATAGTGTACTACTATAGACCCTATTCCCTATATAGTGTACTACTATAGACCCTATTCCCTATATAGTGTACTACTATAGACCCTATTCCCTATATAGTGTACTACTATAGACCCTATTCCCTATATAGTGTACTACTATAGACCCTATTCCCTATATAGTGTACTACTATAGACCCTATTCCCTATATAGTGTACTACTATAGATCCTATTCCCTATATAGTGTACTACTATAGACCCTATTCCCTATATAGTGTACTACTATAGACCCTATTCCCTATATAGTGTACTACTATAGACCCTATTCCCTATATAGTGTACTACTATAGACCCTATTCCCTATATAGTGTACTACTATAGACCCTATTCCCTATATAGTGTACTACTATAGACCCTATTCCCTATATAGTGTACTACTATAGACCCTATTCCCTATATAGTGTACTACTATAGACCCTATTCCCTATATAGTGTACTACTATAGACCCTATTCCTATATAGTGTACAACTATAGACCCTATTCCCTATATAGTGTACTACTATAGACCCTATTCCTATATAGTGTACTACTATAGACCCTATTCCCTATATAGTGTACTACTAAAGACCCTATTCCCTATATAGTGTACTACTATAGACCCTATTCCTATATAGTGTGTACTACTATAGACCCTATTCCCTATATAGTGTACAACTATAGACCCTATTCCCTATATAGTGTACTACTATAGATCCTATTCCCTATATAGTGTACTACTATAGACCCTATTCCCTATATAGTGTACTACTATAGATCCTATTCCCTATATAGTGTACTACTATAGACCCTATTCCCTATATAGTGTACTACTATAGACCCTATTCCCTATATAGTGTACTACTATAGACCCTATTCCCTATATAGTGTACTACTATAGACCCTATTCCCTATATAGTGTACTACTATAGACCCTATTCCCTATATAGTGTACTACTATAGACCCTATTCCCTATATAGTGTACTACTATAGACCCTATTCCCTATATAGTGTACTACTATAGACCCTAATCCCTATATAGTGTACTACTATAGACCCTATTCCCTATATAGTGTACTACTATAGACCCTATTCCCTATATAGTGTACTACTATAGACCCTATTCCCTATATAGTGTACTACTATAGACCCTATTCCCTATATAGTGTACTACTATAGACCCTATTCCCTATATAGTGTACTACTATAGACCCTAATCCCTATATAGTGTACTACTATAGACCCTATTCCCTATATAGTGTACTACTATAGACCCTATTCCCTATATAGTGTACTACTATATAGACCCTATTCCCTATATAGTGTACTACTATAGACCCTATTCCCTATATAGTGTACTACTATAGACCCTATTCCCTATATAGTGTACTACTATAGACCCTATTCCCTATATAGTGTACTACTATAGACCCTATTCCCTATATAGTGTACTACTATAGACCCTAATCCCTATATAGTGCACTACATTAGACCAGGGCCCTATTCCCTATATAGTGCACTACTTTAGACCAGAGCCCTATAGAACCCTAATCCCTATATAGTGCACTACATTAGACCAGGGCCCTAATCCCTATATAGTGCACAACTTTAGACCAGGGCCCTATAGGGGCTCTTCACTCTTACCTCTTTAAGGGATCATGACCTCACTATAGAACCCTATTCCCTATATAGTGCACTACTTTAGACCAGGGCCCTATAGGGGCTCTTCACTCTTACCTCTTTAAGGGATCATGACCTCACTATAGAACCCTATTCCCTATATAGTGCACTACATTAGACCAGGGCCCTATAGGGGCTCTTCACTCTTACCTCTTTAAGGGATCATGACCTCACTATAGAACCCTATTCCCTATATAGTGCACTACATTAGACCAGGGCCCTATAGGGGCTCTTCACTCTTACCTCTTTAAGGGATCATGACCTCACTATAGAACCCTAATCCCTATATAGTGCACTACATTAGACCAGGGCCCTATAGAACCCTATTCCCTATATAGTGCACTACATTAGACCAGGGCCCTATAGGGGCTCTTCACTCTTACCTCTTTAAGGGATCATGACCTCACTATAGAACCCTATTCCCTATATAGTGCACTACTTTAGACCAGGGCCCTATAGAACCCTATTCCTATATAGTGCACTACATTAGACCAGAGCCCTATAGAACCCTATTCCCTATATAGTGCACTACATTAGACCAGGGCCCTATAGGGGCTCTTCACTCTTACCTCTTTAAGGGATCATGACCTCACTATAGAACCCTATTCCCTATATATAGTGCACTACTTTAGACCAGGGCCCTATAGAACCCTATTCCCTATATAGTGCACTACTTTAGACCAGGGCCCTATAGGGGCTCTTCACTCTTACCTCTTTAAGGGATCATGACCTCACTATAGAACCCTATTCCTATATAGTGCACTACATTAGACCAGGGCCCTATAGAACCCTATTCCCTATATAGTGCACTACTTTAGACCAGGGCCCTATAGGGGCTCTTCACTCTTACCTCTTTAAGGGACCATGACCTCACTATAGAACCCTATTCCCTATATAGTGGGCACTACATTAGACCAGGGCCCTATAGAACCCTATTCCCTATATAGTGCACTACTTTAGACCAGGGCCCTATAGGGGCTCTTCACTCTTACCTCTTTAAGGGATCATGACCTCACTATAGAACCCTATTCCCTATATAGTGCACTACATTAGACCAGGGCCCTATAGAACCCTATTCCCTATATAGTGCTACTTACATTAGACCAGGGCCCTATAGAACCCTATTCCCTATATATAGTGCACTACATTAGACCAGGGCCCTATAGAACCCTATTCCCTATATAGTGCACTACATTAGACCAGGGCCCTATAGGGGCTCTTCACTCTTACCTCTTTAAGGGATCATGACCAGGGCCCTATAGAACCCTATTCCCTATATAGTGCACTACATTAGACCAGGGCCCTATAGAACCCTATTCCCTATATAGTGCACTACATTAGACCAGGGCCCTATAGAACCCTATTCCCTATATAGTGCACTACATTAGACCAGGGCCCTATAGAACCCTATTCCCTATATAGTGCACTACTTTAGACCAGGGCCCTATAGAACCCTATTCCCTATATAGTAGACAGGGCCCTATAGAACCCTATAGTGCACTACATTAGACCAGGGCCCTATAGAACCCTATTCCCTATATAGTGCACTACTTTAGACCAGGGCCCTATAGAACCCTATTCCCTATATAGTGACCACTACCCTTAGACCAGGGCCCTATAGAACCCACTATTCCCTATATAGTGCACTACTTTAGACCAGGGCCCTATAGAACCCTATTCCCTATATAGTGCACTACATTAGACCAGGGACCTCACTATAGAACCCTATTCCCTATATAGGGCTCTTTCACTCTTACCTCTTTAAGGGATCATGACCTCACTATAGAACCCTAATCCCTATATAGTGCACTACATTAGACCAGGGCCCTATAGGGGCTCTTCAAAATCTTACCTCTTTAAGGGATCATGACCTCACTATAGAACCCTATTCCCTATATAGTGCACTACATTAGACCAGGGCCCTATAGAACCCTATTCCCTATATAGTGCAAATACATTAGACCAGGGCCCTATAGAACCCTATTCCCTATATAGTGCACTACTTTAGACCAGGGCCCTATAGAACCCTATTCCCTATATAGTGCACTACATTAGACCAGGGCCCTATATATAACCCTATTTATATAGTGCACTACATTAGGGACCAGGGTTCCATTGTGGAGGAACCCTCTTCTGTGTATAGGATGTCTGTCTTCATCTTCTGCCTGACAAAATGGAAGAAAGGACACTGTGGAGAAAGACAAACCACAGACCATTTTAAAATACAAACAGAATGTAAAATCTGAAGCCCTAGCAGGCAGGAACAGTTACTAAAAATGCTGGTAACACCTACCCTCCCTTTGGCAACAGTGCTTTAGTGACACCATATTTCATATAGTGCACTACTTTAGGACCAGGGTTCCATGGGGAACCCTCTTCTGTGTATAGGATGTCTGTCTTCATCTTCTGCCTTTGGAAGAAAGGACACTGTGAGAAGACAGGGGGAGAGAAAGAGACATGGGGAGGAGAGAGAGAACAGGGGAGGAGAGAGAGACAGGGGAGGAGAGAGAGACAGGGGAGGAGAGACAGGGGAGGAGAGAGAGAGACAGGGGGAGAGAGAGAGGGGAGGAGACAGGGGAGAGAGAGAGACAGGGGAGGAGAGAGAGAGACAGGGGGAGAGAGAGAGACAGGGGAGAGAGAGAGAGAGACAGGGGGAGAGAGAGAGGGGGAGAGAGAGATGGGGGAGAGAGAGATGGGGGAGAGAGATGGGGGAGAGAGAGAGACAGGGGAGAGAGAGAGACAGGGGAGAGAGAGAGAGACAGGGGAGGAGAGAGAGACAGGGGGAGGAGAGAGAGAGACAGGGGAGGAGAGAGAGACAGGGGAGGAGAGAGAGACAGGGGAGGAGAGAGAGACAGGGGAGGAGAGAGAGAGACAGGGGAGGAGAGAGAGACAGGGGAGAGAGAGAGAGACAGGGGGAGAGAGAGACAGGGGGGGAGAGAGAGAGACAGGGGAGACAGAGAGAGAGAGACAGGGGGAGAGAGACGGGGGGAGAGAGAGACAGGAGGGGAGAGAGGCAGAAGGGGAGAGAGAGACAGGAGGGGAGAGAGAGGGAGGAGAGAGGAGGGAGAGGGACTGTGGCTGGGGAGAGAGGAGAGAGAGAGAGAGAGAGATGGTGAGAGAGAGAGGAGAGAGGAGGGAGAGGGGACTGTGGCTGGGGAGAGAGAGAGATGGAGAGAGAGAAGGGAGAGGGGACTGTGGCTGGGGAGAGAGAGATGGAGAGAGAGAGGAGGGAGAGGGGACTGTGGCTGGGGAGAGAGAGATGGAGAGAGAGAGGAGGGAGAGGGGACTGTGGCTGGGGAGAGAGAGATGGAGAGAGAGAGGGGGAGAGAGAGAGATGGTGAGAGAGATGGAGAGAGAGAGGAGGGAGAGGGGACTGTGGCTGGGGAGAGAGAGAGAGATGGAGAGAGAGAGGAGGGAGAGGGGACTGTGGCTGGGGAGAGAGAGATGGAGAGAGAGAGGAGGGAGAGGGGACTGTGGCTGGGGAGAGAGAGATGGAGAGAGGGGAGGAGAGGGACTGTGGCTGGGGAGAGAGATGGAGAGAGAGAGGGGAGAGGGGACTGTGGCTGGGGAGAGAAAGATGGAGAGAGAGAGGAGGGAGAGGGGACTGTGGCTGGGGAGAGAGAGATGGAGAGAGAGAGGAGGAGAGGGGACTGTGGCTGGGGAGAGAGAGATGGAGAGAGAGGGGGAGAGGGGACTGTGGCTGGGGAGAGAGAGATGGAGAGAGAGGGGGACTGTGGATGGTGAGAGAGAGATGGAGGGAGAGGGACTGTGGCTGGGGAGAGAAAGATGGAGAGAGAGGAGGGAGAGGGGACTGTGGCTGGGGAGAGAGAGATGGAGAGAGAGAGGAGGGAGAGGGAACTGTGGCTGGGGAGAGAGAGATGGAGAGAGAGGAGGGAGAGGGGAATGTGGCTGGGGAGAGAGAGATGGAGAGAGAGAGGATGGAGAGGGGACTGTGGCTGGGGAGAGAGAGATAGAGAGAGAGAGGAGGGAGAGGGGAATGTGGCTGGGGAGAGAGAGATGGAGAGAGAGAGGAGGGAGAGGGACTGTGGCTGGGGAGAAAGATGAGGGGAAGGGAGGCAGAGGGGGGAGAGAGGGGGGAGATTGTTTATTATTTCACTTTTGTATATTATCTAACTCACTTGCTTTGGCAATGTTAACACATGTTTCCCATGCCTATAAAGCCCTTGAATTGAATTGAAAGGAGAGAGAGAGTGAGAGAGAAAGAGTGCATGCAGAATTCTGCAAAAATGTCCTCTGTGTACAACGAAAAACACCAAATAATGCATGCAGAGCAGAATTAGGCCGATACCTGCTAATGATCAAAATCCAGAAAATATATTTTAAAATGTACGACCGCCTAAAAGGAAGCGATTCCCAAACCTTCCGTAACAAAGCCATCACCTACAGAGAGATGAACCTGGAATAGAGTCCCCTAAGCAAGCTGGTTCTGGGGCTCTGTTCACAAACACACCCTACAGAGCCATCACCTACAGAGAGATGAACCTGGAGAAGAGTCCCCTAAGCAAGCTGGACCTGGAGCTCTGTTCATAAACACACCCTACAGAGCCATCTCCTACAGAGAGATGAACCTACCTGTTGCTGTCCTGGGGCTCTGTGGAGTCTGTTTGTGTTTGTGAACAGAGCCCCAGGACCAGCTTGCTTAGGGACTCTTCTCCAGGTTCATCTCTCCAGGACAGCAACAGCAACACAGACCCAAGCAAATCATGAGAAAACAAAAAGATAATTACTTGACACATTGGAAATAATTTACATAAAAACTGAGCTGACTAGAATGGTATTTTTCCCTAAACAGAGAGTACACAGTAGCAGAATATCTGACCACTGTGACTGACCCAAACTTAAGGAAAGCTTTGACTATGTACAGAATAGGAGCATAACCTTGCTATTGAGAAAGGCCGCCGTAGGCAGACATGGCTCTCAAGAGAAGACAGGCTATGTGCTCACTGCCCACAAAATGAGGTGGAAACTGAGCTGCACTTCCTAACCTCCTGCCCAATGTATGACCATATTAGAGAGACATATTTCCCTCAGGTTACACAGATCCACAAAGAATTCGAAAACAAACCCAATTTTGATAAACTCCCATATCTACTGGGTGAAATACCACAGTGTGCCATCACAGCAGCAAGATTTGTGACCTGTTGCCACGAGAAAAGGGCAACCAGTGAAGAACAAACACCATTGTAAATACAACCCATATTTATGTTTATTTATTTTCCCTTTTGTACCTTAAACATTTGCACATCGTTACAACACTGTATATACAGTGCCTTGCGAAAGTATTCGGCCCCCTTGAACTTAGCGACCTTTTGCCACATTTCAGGCTTCAAACATAAAGATATAAAACTGTATTTTTGTGAAGAATCAACAACAAGTGGGACACAATCATGAAGTGGAACGACATTTATTGGATATTTCAAACTTTTTTAACAAATCAAAAACTGAAAAATTGGGCGTGCAAAATTATTCAGCCCCTTTACTTTCAGTGCAGCAAACTCTCTCAGAAGTTCAGTGAGGATCTCTGAATGATCCAATGGTGTATTGTACAAAGTTCAAGGGGGCCGAATACTTTCGCAAGGCACTGTATATATATAATATGACATTTGAAATGTCTTTATTCTTTTGGAACTTCTGTATGTGTGATGTTTACTGTTAATTTTTATTGTTTATTTCACTTTATATATTATCTACCTCACTTGCTTTGGCAATGTTAACACATGTTTCCCATGCCAATACCCTTGAATTGAGTGAGAGAGAGAAAAGAGAAGAGAGAGAGAAGAGAGAGACATAGAAAAAGAACAGACAAAGATGAAGAGAGAGGAGAGTTGAGCTCAGATCGTGCTCTGTGTTTAAGACCAAGGGCAGACCGTAGAGACGGGGGAGGTGGGGATCTCTCTCTCCATCTCTCTTTGATGGGGGTTCACCAAAAATCAGAACTCATCATGAGGGATTGCAGGTCTGCATAGACACATCCATACACATGCAGTCAACTGATTTGTGCAGTTTACACTCGGTAACAGTCTTAACTAAAGGCATTATACCACTAGTCAGGGCTGGCACGAGCGTTTTCGGGGCCCTCGAGGGCAAAACATTTTACTGGCACTGTCTTGACAGCGGACAGACAATTTCCGTTTTACAGCTAATTTCCTGCAATTCTATCCATGCGGTGGAGAGAATATTTTTGCAATTTCAAAGCAAATTTCCTGCAATTCTGCAAATGTTGCCATGAATTAAGCCATGATAATATAATATCTGAGTGATTAACAAAATCAATGGAGACCTCCTGGGGGTCAGGGCCCCTAGAGGTCAGGGCCCCTAGGGGTCAGGGCCCCTAGGGGTCAGGGCGCCTAGGGGTCAGGGCCCCTAGAGGTCAGGGCGCCTAGAGGTCAGGGCGCCTAGAGGTCAGGGCGCCTAGAGGTCAGGGCCCCTGGGCACGTGCCCTGCGTGACCGGTCTGTATTCAGCCATAATTACTACAAGTTTAGATAGCTGACTAGACTAACTACCAATCTAAACATGTTTAGTTGACATGGCTAATTGAGTGATTGTCAGTGATGTAAATAACAAGAGAGAAACTGCTGATGCACAGTCACATGACCAAATGACACCCGGTATCATCACTCTAAATGACACCTGGTGTATTGTACTGTCATCATTCTAAATGACACCTGGTGTATTGTACTGTTCTAACTGTCATCATTCTAAATGACACCTGGTGTATTGTACTGTTCTAACTGTCATCATTCTAAATGACACCTGGTGTATTGTACTGTTCTAACTGTCATCATTCTAAATGACACCTGGTGTATTGTACTGTTCTAACTGTCATCACTCTAAATGACACCTGGTGTATTGTACTGTCATCATTCTAAATGACACCTGGTGTATTGTACTGTCATCATTCTAAATGACACCTGGTGTATTGAACTGTCATCATTCTAAATGACACCTGGTGTATTGTACTGTCATCATTCTAAATGACACCTGGTGTATTGTACTGTCATCATTCTAAATGACACCTGGTGTATTGTACTGTCATCATTCTAAATGACACCTGGTGTATTGTACTGTCATCATTCTAAATGACACCTGGTGTATCGTACTGTCATCACTCTAAATGACACCTGGTGTAGTGTACTGTCATCATTCTAAATGACACCTGGTGTATTGTACTGTTCTAACTGTCATCATTCTAAATGACACCTGGTGTATTGTACTGTCATCATTCTAAATGACACCTGGTGTATTGTACTGTTCTAACTGTCATCATTCTAAATGACACCTGGTGTATTGTACTGTTCTAACTGTCATCATTCTAAATGACACCTGGTGTATTGTACTGTTCTAACTGTCATCATTCTAAATGACACCTGGTGTATTGTACTGTTCTAACTGTCATCATTCTAAATGACACCTGGTGTATTGTACTGTCATCATTCTAAATGACAACTGGTGTATTGAACTGTCATCATTCTAAATGACACCTGGTGTATTGTACTGTCATCATTCTAAATTACACCTGGTGTATTGTACTGTCATCATTCTAAATGACACCTGGTGTATTGTACTGTTCTAACTGTCATCATTCTAAATGACACCTGGTGTATTGTACTGTCATCATTCTAAATGACACCTGGTGTATTGTACTGTCATCATTCTAAATGACACCTGGTGTATTGTACTGTCATCATTCTAAATGACACCTGGTGTATTGTACTGTTCTAAGTGTCATCATTATAAATGACACCTGGGGTATTGTACTGTCATCATTCTAAATGACACCTGGTTTATTGTACTGTTCTAACTGTCATCATTCTAAATGACACCTGGTGTATTGTACTGTTCTAACTGTCATCATTCTAAATGTCACCTGGTGTATTGTACTGTCATCATTCTAAATGACACCTGGTGTATTGTACTGTTCTAACTGTCATCATTCTAAATGACACCTGGTGTATTGTACTGTCATCATTCTAAATGACACCTGGTGTATTGAACTGTCATCATTCTAAATGACACCTGGTGTATTGTACTGTCATCATTCTAAATGACACCTGGTGTATTGTACTGTCATCATTCTAAATGACACCTGGTGTATTGTACTGTTCTAACTGTCATCATTCTAAATGACACCTGGTGTATTGTACTGTCATCATTCTAAATGACACCTGGTGTATTGTACTGTTCTAACTGTCATCATTCTAAATGACACCTGGTGTATTGTACTGTCATCATTCTAAATGACACCTGGTGTATTGTACTGTCATCATTCTAAATGACACCTGGTGTATTGTACTGTCATCATTCTAAATGACTCCTGGTGTATTGTACTGTCATCATTCTAAATGACACCTGGTGTATTGTACTGTCATCATTCTAAATGACACCTGGTGTATTGTACTGTCATCATTCTAAATGACACCTGGTTTATTGTACTGTTCTAACTGTCATCATTCTAAATGACACCTGGTGTATTGTACTGTTCTAACTGTCATCATTCTAAATGTCACCTGGTGTATTGTACTGTCATCATTCTAAATGACACCTGGTGTATTGTACTGTCATCATTCTAAATGACACCTGGTGTATTGTACTGTCATCATTCTAAATGACACCTGGTGTATTGTACTGTCATCATTCTAAATGACACCTGGTGTATTGTACTGTCATCATTCTAAATGACACCTGGTGTATTGTACTGTCATCATTCTAAATGACACCTGGTGTATTGTACTGTTCTAACTGTCATCATTCTAAATGACACCTGGTGTATTGTACTGTCATCATTCTAAATGACACCTGGTGTATTGTACTGTTCTAACTGTCATCATTCTAAATGACACCTGGTGTATTGTACTGTCATCATTCTAAATGACACCTGGTGTATTGTACTGTTCTAACTGTCATCATTCTAAATGACACCTGGTGTATTGTACTGTCATCATTCTAAATGACACCTGGTGTATTGTACTGTTCTAACTGTCATCATTCTAAATGACACCTCTCCCCGACTGAGTTCCCTGTTTTAGGGAAATTGATCCGCCGGCCTTCAAAAGTGGGGCTGCATGTGTCCCGTAGGCCACAAGTTGCCCATCTCTGCTCTAGGGTATTTGGTATGTGTTCCGTAGGCCACAAGTTACCCATCTCTGCTCTAGGGTATTTGGTATGTGTTCCGTAGGCCACAAGTTACCCATCTCTGCTCTAGGGTATTTGGTGTGTCCTGTAGGCCACAAGTTGCCCATCCCTGCTCTAGGGTATTTGGCATGTGTTCCGTAGGCCACAAGTTTCCCATCCCTGCTGTAGGGTATTTGTCTGAGAGTGGGGGGTGGGTGTGGTGGTTGAGGGGTTGAGGGTAAGGGAGGAGAAAGGGGATACCTAGTCAGAAGCACAACTGAATGTATTCAACTGAAATGTCTTCTGCATTTAACCCAACCCCTCTGAATCAGAGAGGTGCAGGGGAACAGCCTTAAATCGATGTCCATGTCATTGGTGCCCGGGGAGCAGTTCATGGGTTAAATGCCTTTCTGAAGGGCTGAACGGCTCATTTTTCCACATTGACCGGCTCAAGGATTCAAACAAGCAACCTTTGGGGTTCTGTCCCAATGCTCTTAATCGTTAGGCTATCTACCACCCCCTGCAGGGAACAGCAGGGCGTGTGTGTGATGGTTGGGAAAAGGTGAAGAGGGGATTGAGGTAAAGGGAGGGAGAGCAGCGGGGGGGGTGGCTTCAGGAGAGAAAGAGCATCTGACAGAACAGAGATAAACGTGTTAGAGTTCAGTAACAGGAAGACTAGCCATGTCTCTCCATAAAGGCTTCAGACCCTGAGGAGAGGAGAGCAAGGGGGAGGAGAGGAGACGGGACGAGAGGAGACGAGACGAGACGAGACGAGAGGAGAGGAGAGGGAGAGGAGAGGAGAGGAGAGGAGAGGAGAGGAGAGGAGAGGAGAGGGAGGAGAGGAGAGGAGAGGAGAGGAGAGGAGAGGAGAGGAGAGGAGAGGAGAGGAGAGGAGAGGAGAGGAGAGATTAGGCCTGCACTCATGGTATTAAACTGATATGTAAAAAAAACTTAGGAAACTGCATACCAATAGCATATCAGCCGACGGGTCAGTAAAAAGCCCAGAATCAATCTAAAAACATTATAGCACGTAATTAGCATCTCCGCTAGTAAAAAGGCTTTCACTTTAAACCAGTTAAGAAAAGTCTCTAATTAGGACGAACTGGTCGCGTTTTTTTTAGTGTGGTAGTGAATGGATCATAGACCCTTGAGGGGCTATCAGCAGGATCATAGACCCTATGATGGGCTATCAGCAGGATCATAGACCCTATGATGGGCTATCAGCAGGATCATAGACCCTTGAGGGGCTATCAGCAGGATCATAGACCCTTGAGGGGCTATCAGTAAGACCATAGACCCTTGAGGGGCTATCAGCAGGATCATAGACCCTTGAGGGGCTATCAGCAGGATCATAGACCCTTGGGGGCTATCAGCAGGATCATAGACCCTTGGGGGCTATCAGCAGGATCATAGACCCTTGGGGGACTATCAGCAGGATCATAGACCCTTGGGGGCTATCAGCAGGATCATAGACCCTTGGGGGCTATCAGCAGGATCATAGACCCTTGAGGGGCTATCAGCAGGATCATAGACCCTTGAGGGGCTATCAGCAGGATCATAGACCCTTGAGGGGCTATCAGCAGGATCATAGACCCTTGAGGGGCTATCAGCAGGATCATAGACCCTTGAGGGGCTATCAGCAGGATCATAGACCCTTGAGGGGCTATCAGTAGGATCATAGACCCTTGAGGGGCTATCAGCAGGATCATAGACCCTTGAGGGGCTATCAGCAGGATCATAGACCCTTGAGGGGCTATCAGCAGGATCATAGACCCTTGAGGGGCTATCAGCAGGATCATAGACCCTTGAGGGGCTATCAGTAGGATCATAGACCCTTGAGGGGCTATCAGCAGGATCATAGACCCTTGGGGGCTATCAGCAGGATCATAGACCCTTGAGGGGCTATCAGCAGGATCATAGACCCTTGAGGGGCTATCAGCAGGATCATAGACCCTTGAGGGGCTATCAGCAGGATCATAGACCCTTGGGGGCTATCAGCAGGATCATAGACCCTTGAGGGGCTATCAGCAGGATCATAGACCCTTGAGGGGCTATCAGCAGGATCATAGATGTGCATACATGTGTATGTGACCAATAACATCTGCTAACCATGTGTATGTGACCAATAACATCTGCTAACCATGTGACCAATAACATCTGCTAACCATGTGACCAATAACATCTGCTAACCATGTGTATGTGACCAATAACATCTGCTAACCATGTGACCAATAACATCTGCTAACCATGTGACCAATAACATCTGCTAACCATGTGACCAATAACATCTGCTAACCATGTGACCAATAACATCTGCTAACCATGTGTATGTGACCAATAACATCTGCTAACCATGTGTATGTGACCGATAACATCTGCTAACCATGTGACCAATAACATCTGCAAACCATGTGACCAATAACATCTGCTAACCATGTGACCAATAACATCTGCTACCCATGTGTATGTGACCAATAACATCTGCTAACCATGTGTATGTGACCAATAACATCTGCTAACCATGTGTATGTGACCAATAACATCTGCTAACCATGTGTATGTGACCAATAACATCTGCTACCCATGTGTATGTGACCAATAACATCTGCTAACCATGTGACCAATAACATCTGCTAACCATGTGACCAATAACATCTGCTAACTATGTGTATGTGACCGATAACATCTGCTAACCATGTGACCAATAACATCTGCAAACCATGTGACCAAAAACATCTGCTAACCATGTGACCAATAACATCTGCTAACCATGTGACCAATAACATCTGCTAACCATGTGACCAATAACATCTGCTAACCATTGGACCAATAACATCTGCTAACCATTGGACCAATAACATCTGCTAACCATGTGACCAATAACATCTGCTAACCATGTGACCAATAACATCTGCTAACCATGTGACCAATAACATCTGCTAATAATGTGTATGTGACCAATAACGTCTGCTAACCATGTGACCAATAACATCTGCAAACCATGTGACCAATAACTTCTGCTAACCATGTGACCAATAACATCTGCAAACCATGTGACCAATAACATCTGCAAACCATGTGACCAATAACTTCTGCTAACCATGTGACCAATAACATCTGCTAACCACGTGACCAATAACATCTGCTAACCATGTGACCAATAACATCTGCTAACCATGTATATGTGACCAATAACATCTGCTAACCATGTGTATGTGACCAATAACATCTGCTACCCATGTGTATGTGACCAATAACATCTGCTAACCATGTGTATGTGACCAATAACATCTGCTAACCATGTGTATGTGACAAATAACATCTGCTAACCATGTGTATGTGACCAATAACATCTGCTAACCATGTGACCAATAACATCTGCTAACCATGTGACCAATAACATCTGCTAACCATGTGACCAATAACATCTGCTAACCATGTGTATGTAACCAATAACATCTGCTAACCATGTGTATGTGACCAATAACATCTGCTAACCATGTGTATGTGACCAATAACATCTGCTAACCATGTGACCAATAACATCTGCTAACCATGTGACCAATAACATCTGCTAACCATGTGACCAATAACATCTGCTAACCATGTGACCAATAACATCTGCTAACCATGTGACCAAAAACACCTGCTAACCATGTGACCAATAACATCTGCTAGCCATGTGACCAATAACATCTGCTAACCATGTGACCAATAACACCTGCTAACCATGTGACCAATAACATCTGCTAACCATGTGTATGTGACCAATAACATCTGCTACCCATGTGTATGTGACCAATAACATCTGCTAACCATGTGTATGTGACCAATAACATCTGCTAACCATGTGTATGTGACCAATAACATCTGCTAACCATGTGTATGTGACCAATAACATCTGCTAACCATGTGACCAATAACATCTGCTAACCATGTGACCAATAACATCTGCTAACCATGTGACCAATAACATCTGCTAACCATGTGACCAATAACACCTGCTAACCATGTGACCAATAACACCTGCTAACCATGTGACCAATAACATCTGCTAACCATGTGACCAATAACACCTGCTAACCATGTGACCAATAACATCTGCTAACCATGTGACCAATAACATCTGCTAAACATGTGACCAATAACATCTGCTAACCATGTGTATGTGACCAATAACATATGCTACCCATGTGTATGTGACCAATAACATCTGCTAACCATGTGTATGTGACCAATAACATCTGCTACCCATGTGTATGTGACCAATAACATCTGCTAACCATGTGTATGTGACCAATAACATCTGCTAACCATGTGTATGCGACAAATAACATCTGCTAACCATGTGTATGTGACCAATAACATCTGCTAACCATGTGACCAATAACATCTGCTAACCATGTGACCAATAACATCTGCTAACCATGTGACCAATAACATCTGCTAACCATGTGTATGTAACCAATAACATCTGCTAACCATGTGTATGTGACCAATAACATCTGCTAACCATGTGACCAATAACATCTGCTAACCATGTGACCAATAACATCTGCTAACCATGTGACCAATAACATCTGCTAACCATGTGACCAATAACATCTGCTAACCATGTGACCAATAACATCTGCTAACCATGTGACCAAAAACACCTGCTAACCATGTGACCAATAACATCTGCTAGCCATGTGACCAATAACATCTGCTAACCATGTGACCAATAACACCTGCTAACCATGTGACCAATAACATCTGCTAAACATGTGACCAATAACATCTGCTAACCATGTGTATGTGACCAATAACATCTGCTACCCATGTGTATGTGACCAATAACATCTGCTAACCATGTGTATGTGACCAATAACATCTGCTAACCATGTGTATGTGACCAATAACATCTGCTAACCATGTGTATGTGACCAATAACATCTGCTAACCATGTGACCAATAACATCTGCTAACCATGTGACCAATAACATCTGCTAACCATGTGACCAATAACATCTGCTAACCATGTGACCAATAACACCTGCTAACCATGTGACCAATAACACCTGCTAACCATGTGACCAATAACATCTGCTAACCATGTGACCAATAACACCTGCTAACCATGTGACCAATAACATCTGCTAACCATGTGACCAATAACATCTGCTAAACATGTGACCAATAACATCTGCTAACCATGTGTATGTGACCAATAACATATGCTACCCATGTGTATGTGACCAATAACATCTGCTACCCATGTGTATGTGACCAATAACATCTGCTAACCATGTGTATGTGACCAATAACATCTGCTACCCATGTGTATGTGACCAATAACATCTGCTACCCATGTGTATGTGACCAATAACATCTGCTAACCATGTGTATGTGACCAATAACATCTGCTAACCATGTGACCAATAACATCTGCTAACCATGTGACCAATAACATCTGCTAACCATGTGACCAATAACATCTGCTAACCATGTGACCAATAACATCTGCTAACCATGTGACCAATAACATCTGCTAACCATGTGTATGTTACCAATAACATCTGCTAACCATGTGTATGTGACCGATAACATCTGCTAACCATGTGACCAATAACATCTGCAAACCATGTGACCAATAACATCTGCTAACCATGTGACCAATAACATCTGCTACCCATGTGTATGTGACCAATAACATCTGCTAACCATGTGTATGTGACCAATAACATCTGCTAACCATGTGTATGTGACCAATAACATCTGCTACCCATGTGTATGTGACCAATAACATCTGCTAACCATGTGACCAATAACATCTGCTAACCATGTGACCAATAACATCTGCTAACTATGTGTATGTGACCGATAACATCTGCTAACCATGTGACCAATAACATCTGCAAACCATGTGACCAATAACATCTGCTAACCATGTGACCAATAACATCTGCTAACCATGTGACCAATAACATCTGCTAACCATGTGACCAATAACATCTGCTAACCATTGGACCAATAACATCTGCTAACCATGTGACCAATAACATCTGCTAACCATGTGACCAATAACATCTGCTAACCATGTGACCAATAACATCTGCTAACCATGTGACCAATAACATCTGCTAACCATGTGTATGTGACCAATAATATCTGCTAACCATGTGACCAATAACATCTGCTAACCATGTGACCAATAACATCTGCTAACCATGTGACCAATAACATCTGCTAACCATGTGACCAATAACATCTGCTAACCATGTGACCAATAACAACTGCTAACCACATGACCAATAACATCTGCTAACCATGTGACCAATAACATCTGCTAACCATGTGTATGTGACCAATAACATCTGCTAACCATGTGTATGTGACCAATAACATCTGCTACCCATGTGTATGTGACCAATAACATCTGCTAACCATGTGTATGTGACCAATAACATCTGCTAACCATGTGTATGTGACAAATAACATCTGCTAACCATGTGTATGTGACCAATAACATCTGCTAACCATGTGACCAATAACATCTGCTAACCATGTGACCAATAACATCTGCTAACCATGTGACCAATAACATCTGCTAACCATGTGTATGTAACCAATAACATCTGCTAACCATGTGTATGTGACCAATAACATCTGCTAACCATGTGTATGTGACCAATAACATCTGCTAACCATGTGACCAATAACATCTGCTAACCATGTGACCAATAACATCTGCTAACCATGTGACCAATAACATCTGCTAACCATGTGACCAATAACACCTGCTAACCATGTGACCAATAACATCTGCTAACCATGTGACCAATAACATCAGCTAACCATGTGACCAATAACATCTGCTAACCATGTGACCAATAACATCTGCTAACCATGTGACCAATAACACCTGCTAACCATGTGACCAATAACATCTGCTAAACATGTGACCAATAACATCTGCTAACCATGTGTATGTGACCAATAACATCTGCTACCCATGTGTATGTGACCAATAACATCTGCTACCCATGTGTATGTGACCAATAACATCTGCTACCCATGTGTATGTGACCAATAACATCTGCTAACCATGTGTATGTGACCAATAACATCTGCTACCCATGTGTATGTGACCAATAACATCTGCTACCCATGTGTATGTGACCAATAACATCTGCTAACCATGTGTATGTGACCAATAACATCTGCTAACCATGTGACCAATAACATCTGCTAACCATGTGACCAATAACATCTGCTAACCATGTGACCAATAACATCTGCTAACCATGTGACCAATAACATCTGCTAACCATGTGTATGTGACCAATAACATCTGCTAACCATGTGTATGTGACCGATAACATCTGCTAACCATGTGACCAATAACATCTGCAAACCATGTGACCAATAACATCTGCTAACCATGTGACCAATAACATCTGCTAACCATGTGACCAATAACATCTGCTAACCATGTGACCAATAACATCTGCTAACCATGTGACCAATAACATCTGCTAACCATGTGACCAATAACATCTGCTAACCATGTGTATGTGACCAATAACATCTGCTAACCATGTGACCAATAACATCTGCTAACCATGTGTATGTGACCAATAACATCTGCTAACCATGTGTATGTGACCAATAACATCTGCTACCCATGTGTATGTGACCAATAACATCTGCTAACCATGTATATGTGACCAATAACATCTGCTAACCATGTGTATGTGACAAATAACATCTGCTAACCATGTGTATGTGACCAATAACATCTGCAAACCATGTGACCAATAACATCTGCTAACCATGTGACCAATAACATCTGCTAACCATGTGTATGTAACCAATAACATCTGCTAACCATGTGTATGTGACCAATAACATCTGCTAACCATGTGTATGTAACCAATAACATCTGCTAACCATGTGTATGTGACCAATAACATCTGCTAACCATGTGTATGTGACCAATAACATCTGCTAACCATGTGACCAATAACATCTGCTACCCATGTGACCAATAACATCTGCTACCCATGTGACCAATAACATCTGCTAACCATGTGTATGTGACCAATAACATCTGCTAACCATGTGACCAATAACATCTGCTACCCATGTGTATGTGACCAATAACATCTGCTAACCATGTGACCAATAACATCTGCTAACCATGTGTATGTGACCAATAACATCTGCTACCCATGTGTATGTGACCAATAACATCTGCTAACCATGTGTATGTGACCAATAAAATCTGCTAACCATGTGTATGTGACCAATAACATCTGCTAACCATGTGTATGTGACCAATAAAATCTGCTAACCATGTGACCAATAACATCTGCTAACCATGTGTATGTGACCAATAACATCTGCTAACCATGTGTATGTGACCAATAACATCTGCTAACCATGTGACCAATAACATCTGCTACCCATGTGACCAATAACATCTGCTAACCATGTGACCAATAACATCTGCTAACCATGTGTATGTGACCAATAACATCTGCTAACCATGTGACCAATAACATCTGCTACCCATGTGTATGTGACCAATAACATCTGCTAACCATGTGACCAATAACATCTGCTAACCATGTGACCAATAACATCTGCTAACCATGTGACCAATAACATCTGCTAACCATGTGACCAATAACATCTGCTAACCATGTGTATGTGACCAATAACATCTGCAAACCATGTGACCAATAACATCTGCTAACCATGTGACCAATAACATCTGCTAACCATGTGACCAATAACATCTGCTAACCATGTGACCAATAACATCTGCTAACCATGTGACCAATAACATCTGGTAACCATGTGGCCAATAACATCTGCTAACCATTGGACCAATAACATCTGCTAACCATTGGACCAATAACATCTGTTAACCATGTGACCAATAACATCTGCTAACCATTGGACCAATAACATCTGCTAACCATGTGACCAATAACATCTGCTAACCATGTGACCAATAACATCTGCTAACCATGTGACCAATAACATCTGCTAACCATGTGTATGTGACCAATAACATCTGCTAACCATGTGACCAATAACATCTGCTAACCATGTGTATGTGACCAATAACATCTGCTAACCATGTGTATGTGACCAATAACATCTGCTACCCATGTGTATGTGACCAATAACATCTGCTAACCATGTGTATGTGACCAATAACATCTGCTAGCCATGTGTATGTGACAAATAACATCTGCTAACCATGTGTATGTGACCAATAACATCTGCAAACCATGTGACCAATAACATCTGCTAACCATGTGACCAATAACATCTGCTAACCATGTGACCAATAACATCTGCTAACCATGTGTATGTAACCAATAACATCTGCTAACCATGTGTATGTGACCAATAACATCTGCTAACCATGTGTATGTAACCAATAACATCTGCTAACCATGTGTATGTGACCAATAACATCTGCTAACCATGTGTATGTGACCAATAACATCTGCTAACCATGTGACCAATAACATCTGCTACCCATGTGACCAATAACATCTGCTAACCATGTGACCAATAACATCTGCTAACCATGTGTATGTGACCAATAACATCTGCTAACCATGTGTATGTGACCAATAACATCTGCTAACCATGTGACCAATAACATCTGCTACCCATGTGACCAATAACATCTGCTACCCATGTGACCAATAACATCTGCTAACCATGTGACCAATAACATCTGCTAACCATGTGTATGTGACCAATAACATCTGCTAACCATGTGGCCAATAACATCTGCTACCCATGTGTATGTGACCAATAACATCTGCTAACCATGTGACCAATAACATCTGCTAACCATGTGACCAATAACATCTGCTAACCATGTGACCAATAACATCTGCTAACCATGTGACCAATAACATCTGCTACCCATGTGTATGTGACCAATAACATCTGCTAAACATGTGACCAATAACATCTGCTAACCATGTGTATGTAACCAATAACATCTGCTAACCATGTGTATGTGACCAATAACATCTGCTACCCATGTGTATGTGACCATTAACATCTGCTACCCATGTGTATGTGACCATTAACATCTGCTACCCATGTGACAAATAACATCTGCTAACCATGTGTATGTGACCAATAACATCTGCTAACCATGTGTATGTGACCAATAACATCTGCTAACCATGTGTATGTGACCAATAACATCTGCTAACCATGTGTATGTGACCAATAACATCTGCTAACCATGTGTATGTGACCAATAACATCTGCTACCCATGTGTATGTGACAAATAACATCTGCTAACCATGTGACCAATAACATCTGCTAACCATGTGACCAATAACATCTGCTAACCATGTGTATGTGACCGATAACATCTGCTAACCATGTGACCAATAACATCTGCAAACCATGTGACCAATAACATCTGCTAACCATGTGACCAATAACATCTGCTAACCATGTGACCAATAACATCTGCTAACCATTGGACAAATAACATCTGCTAACCATTGGACCAATAACATCTGCTAACCATGTGACCAATAACATCTGCTAACCATGTGACCAATAACATCTGCTAACCATGTGACCAATAACATCTGCTAACCATGTGTATGTGACCAATAATATCTGCTAACCATGTGACCAATAACATCTGCTAACCATGTGACCAATAACATCTGCTAACCATGTGACCAATAACATCTGCTAACCATGTGACCAATAACATCTGATAACCATGTGACCAATAACATCTGATAACCATGTGACCAATAACATCTGCTAACCATGTGACCAATAACATCTGCTAACCATGTGACCAATAACATCTGCTAACCATGTGTATGTGACCAATAACATCTGATAACCATGTGTATGTGACCAATAACATCAGCTAACCATGTGTATGTGACCAATAACATCTGATAACCATGTGTATGTGACCAATAACATCTGCTAACCATGTGTATGTGACAAATAACATCTGCTAACCATGTGTATGTGACCAATAACATCTGCTAACCATGTGACCAATAACATCTGATAACCATGTGACCAATAACATCTGCTAACCATGTGACCAATAACATCTGCTAACCATGTGTATGTAACCAATAACATCTGCTAACCATGTGTATGTGACCAATAACATCTGCTAACCATGTGTATGTAACCAATAACATCTGCTAACCATGTGTATGTGACCAATAACATCTGCTAACCATGTGACCAATAACATCTGCTACCCATGTGACCAATAACATCTGCTAACCATGTGACCAATAACATCTGCTAACCATGTGTATGTGACCAATAACATCTGCTAACCATGTGACCAATAACATCTGCTACCCATGTGTATGTGACCAATAACATCTGCTAACCATGTGAACAATAACATCTGCTAACCATGTGTATGTAACCAATAACATCTGCTAACCATGTGTATGTGACCAAAAACATCTGCTAACCATGTGTATGTGACCAATAACATCTGCTAACCATGTGTATGTAACCAATAACATCTGCTAACCATGTGTATGTGACCAATAACATCTGCTAACCATGTGTATGTGACCAATAACATTTGCTAAGCATGTGACCAATAACATCTGCTAACCATGTGTATGTGACCAATAACATCTGCTAACCATGTGACCAATAACATCTGCTAACCATGTGTATGTGACGAATAACATCTGCTAACCATGTGTATGCGACCAATAACATCTGCTAACCATGTGTATGTGACCAATAACATCTGCTAACCATGTGACCAATAACATCTGCTAACCATGTGACCAATAACATCTGCTAACCATGTGACCAATAACATCTGCTAACCATGTGTATGTGACCAATAACATCTGCTAACCATGTGACCAATAACATCTGCTAACCATGTGTATGTAACCAAAAACATCTGCTAACCATGTGTATGTGACCAATAACATCTGCTAACCATGTGACCAATAACATCTGCTAACCATGTGTATGTGACCAATAACATCTGCTAACCATGTGTATGCGACCAATAACATCTGCTAACCATGTGTATGTGACCAATAACATCTGCTAACCATGTGACCAATAACATCTGCTAACCATGTGACCAATAACATCTGCTAACCATGTGACCAATAACATCTGCTAACCATGTGTATGTAACCAATAACATCTGCTAACCATGTGTATGTGACCAATAACATCTGCTAACCATGTGTATGTGACCAATAACATCTGCTAACCATGTGTATGTGACCAATAACATCTGCTAAGCATGTGACCAATAACATCTGCTAACCATGTGTATGTGACCAATAACATCTGCTAACCATGTGACCAACAACATCTGCTAACCATGTGTATGTGACCAATAACATCTGCTAACCATGTGACCAATAACATCTGCTAACCATGTGTATGTGACCAATAACATGTGATTTTGATTTGACTGGAATAAAGGCATCCAATTGTTGTTACTGAAACACCCAAAGTCATCCAATAGTTATGAGAGGATTTGAAGCAATGTGGTCAACTATTTCAGATACCATTTCGCCATGAAAGAAGAGACCATGACGTAAAACATTTTTTGTGATGTTTGGCAAAACTAGGTTCATTTAAAAACCTTTGCTGTGCTCTGTCCTTAGGAGCATATTCAATCAAAACATCTGGCCTGCATGGACCTCTGGAGGAATATTTTTTGGAAAAGTAAGCAAGCACCAACAAGCTTCATGAAGACGCCCTCGGAGACGCCCTCGGAGACGCCATGCCCTCGGAGACGCCCTCAGAGGCCCCACGCCCTCTGAGACGCCCTCAGAGTCGCCCTCGGAGACGCCCTTAGAGACGACCCTCAGAGACGCCACGCCCTCGGAGACGCCCTTAGAGACGACCCTCAGAGACGCCCTCAGAGACGCCCTCAGAGACGCCACGCCCTCGGAGACGCCCTCAGAGACGCCCTCAGAGACGCCACGCCCTCGGAGACACCCTCAGAGACGCCCTCAGAGACGCCACGCCCTAGGAGACGCCATCAGAGACGCCCTCAGAGACGCCACGCCCTCGGAGACGCCTTCAGAAACGCCCTCAGAGACGCCACGCCCTCGGAGACGCCCACAGAGACGCCCTCAGAGACGCCACGCCCTCAGAGACGCCCTCAGAGACGCCCTCAGAGACGCCCTCAGAGACGCCCTCTGGTGGTCGAACTAGCGTCAACGGCAACAATGGCTGTCCTCCAACATGCCCATAACGCACTGCGTTCAGCGAGCTGTGTTGCGCGGCATGACGTAACTTTTAAAATGAGGACCCACTGTGTGCGTAGACTACATTATTTCTGTGCGATAGGATTAAGAGCACGACATCATAACCTATTTCATCTCAGAGCCTATACCAAGACAGGGGATAGAAACGCTATCTTCTATTGACAAACTAAATATTGAAGAAAAACTTGTACTTTGTATAAAAGTGTAGGCTTTAGCATTTACATTTAAACTTGTTCGAAATGACGATCAATCGATCAATCAATCATTCTGGCAGAATGTGAGGCCAGTGTTTGGCGCTCGCTAAGCGACATGCATTTTTAGTTTTGGAAAATTCAACATCCTGTCCACATCTTTATAGAAACGTGATCAAGTTTGCCATCACACTTTCTCTCGCGGCCCAGTTCCAACATCTCCAACTCACACGGCCCAGTTCCAACATCTCCAACTCACACGGCCCAGTTCCAACATCTCCAACTCACACGGCCCAGTTCCAACATCTCCAACTCACACGGCCCAGTTCCAACATCTCCAACTCACACGGCCCAGTTCCAACATCTCCATTAATTAACACGCCCTGCTGTAATTAACACGCCCTGCTGTAATTAACACGCCCTGCTGTAATTAACACGCCCTGCTGTAATTAACAGGTCCTGCTGTAATTAACAGGTCCTGCTGTAATTAACAGGTCCTGCTGTAATTAACACGCCCTGCTGTAATTAACACGCCCTGCTGTAATTAACACGCCCTGCTGTAATTAACACGCCCTGCTGTAATTAACAGGTCCTGCTGTAATTAACACGCCCTGCTGTAATTAACAGGTCCTGCTGTAATTAACACGCCCTGCTGTAATTAACAGGTCCTGCTGTAATTAACACGCCCTGCTGTAATTAACAGGTCCTGCTGTAATTAACACGTCCTGTTGTAATTAACACGTCCTGTTGTAATTAACACGTCCTGTTGTAATTAACACGTCCTGTTGTAATTAACACGCCCTGCTGTAATTAACACGCCCTGCTGTAATTAACACGCCCTGCTGTAATTAACACGCCCTGCTGTAATTAACATGTCCTGCTGTAATTAACATGGACCTAAAAGAGAAGTGCACAGCCACTTTTAGTAACCTCCGCCAGCAGTTAGGAAACGTTAATAAAAACATGATTAGACAGAAATAATCACTTTCTTTTCCTCCTCGTTCCGTATACTGCTGACTGATGCTAAGGCTGGGGATTTTGGGGCTCTGCAGGGAGTGGAGATTAGAGGTTGTTGTGTGTGTGTGTGTGTGTGTGTGTGTGTGTGTGTGTGTGTGTGTGTGTGTGTGTGTGTGTGCGAGAGACAAAGTCGTAATAGCATACCAGTGTCTATTCTCCCACTCCGTACTGCACTGCAGGCTAATTGGTGGGAAGGCGGAGTCTACTGTACACTGGATAATCAGATGAAGCAGAGAGGGTACTGTAGAATACCCAGGGGACGGCTGGCAGGACGTTGTCTGTTCCAGAATGGCATCCTTACTCCATACATAGCCTATTACTTTTATCATGGCTTGTATGGGAGCCATATCGGCTCTGGTCAAATGTAGTGCACTACGAAGGGTCCAAATGTAGTGCACTACGAAGGGTCCAAATGTAGTGCACTACGAAGGGTCCAAATGTAGTGCACTACGAAGGGTCCAAATGTAGTGCACTACGAAGGGTCCAAATGTAGTGCACTACGAAGGGTTCATATGTAGTGCACTATGAAGGGGTTCATATGTAGTGCACTATGAAGGGTTCATATGTAGTGCACTACGAAGGGTCCAAATGTAGTGCACTATGAAGGGTTCAAATGTAGTGCACTGTGAAGGGTTCATATGTAGTGCACTATGAAGGGTTCAAATGTAGTGCACTGTGAAGGGTTCATATGTAGTGCACTATGAGGGGTTCAAATGTAGGGGTTGTATTACAGACTGAATAATAACCAAGGGTCGTGTTACAGACAGAATAATAACCAGGGGTCGTATTACAGACAGAATAATAACCAGGGGTCGTGTTACAGACAGAATAATAACCAGGGGTTGTGTTACAGACAGAATAATAACCAGGGGTCGTATTACAGACAGAATAATAACCAGGAGTCGTGTTACAGACTGAATAATAACCAGGGGTCGTATTACAGACAGAATAATAACCAGGAGTCGTGTTACAGACTGAATAATAACCAGGGGTCGTGTTACAGACTGAATAATAACCAGGGCTCGTGTTACAGACAGAATAATAACCAGGGGTCGTATTACAGACTGAATAATAACCAGGGGTCGTGTTACAGACTGAATAATAACCAGGGGTCATATTACAGACTGAATAATAACCAGGGGTCGTGTTACAGACTGAATAATAACCAGGGGTCGTGTTACAGACTGAATAATAACCAGGGGTCGTATTACAGACTGAATAATAACCAGGGGTCGTATTACAGACTGAATAATAACCCTGGGTAATATGTTCTGGAACCGGAGATCTAAAATGTTTTTGCTGGACCTCAGTCCTGCTTCAGTTGCACTTCTCCACTAGGATGAAATATATCTGCTCTGGTCATTGGATCACCAGATAGTTCAGACTGATGTGTAGGCTACCTCCGGTGTAGTTTTTTGGTTTCCTGTGTTAGCTGGTTTAGTTTGCTGTGTTAGCTGGTTTGGTTCGCTGTGTTAGCTGGTTTGGTTCGCTGTGTTAGCTGGTTTGCTGTGATAGCTGGTTTGCTGTGTTAGCTGGTTTGGTTCGTTGTGTTAGCTGGTTTGCTGTGTTAGCTGGTTTGGTTTGCTGTGTTAGCTGGTTTGGTGTGTTAGCTGGTTTGCTGTGTTAGCTGGTTTGGTTTGCTGTGTTAGCTGGTTTGGTTCGCTGTGTTAGCTGGTTTGCTGTGTTAGCTGGTTTGCTGTGTTAGCTGGTTTGCTGTGTTAGCTGGTTTGCTGTGTTAGCTGGTTTAGTTTGCTGTGTTAGCTGGTTTGGTTCGCTGTGTTAGCTGGTTTGGTTTGCTGTGTTAGCTGGTTCGCTGTGTTAGCTGGTTTGGTTTGCTGTGTTAGCTGGTTTGCTGTGTTAGCTGGTTTGGTTTGCTGTGTTAGCTGGTTTGGTGTGTCAGCTGGTTTGCTGTGTTAGCTGGTTTGGTTTGCTGTGTTAGCTGGTTTGCTGTGTTAGCTGGTTTGGTTCGTTGTGTTAGCTGGTTTGCTGTGTTAACTGGTTTGCTGTGTTAGCTGGTTTGCCGTGTTAACTGGTTTGCTGTGTTAGCTGGTTTAGTTTGCTGTGTTAGCTGGTTAAGTTTGCTGTGTTAGCTGGTTTGCTGTGTTAGCTGGTTTGGTTCGTTGTGTTAGCTGGTTTGCCGTGTTAACTGGTTTGCTGTGTTAGCTGGTTTAGTTTGCTGTGTTAGCTGGTTTGGTGTGTCAGCTGGTTTGCTGTGTTAGCTGGTTTGGTGTGTCAGCTGGTTTGCTGTGTTAGCTGGTTTGGTGTGTCAGCTGGTTTGCTGTGTTAGCTGGTTTGGTGTGTCAGCTGGTTTGCTGTGTTAGCTGGTTTGGTGTGTCAGCTGGTTTGCTGTGTTAGCTGGTTTGCTGTGTTAGCTGGTTTGGTTTGCTGTGTTAGCTGGTTTGGTTTGCTGTGTTAGCTGGTTTGGTTCGCTGTGTTAGCTGGTTTGGTTTGCTGTGTTAGCTGGTTTGCTGTGTTAGCTGGTTTGCTGTGTTAGCTGGTTTGGTTCGCTGTGTTAGCTGGTTTGGTTTGCTGTGTTAGCTGGTTTGCTGTGTTAGCTGGTTTGGTTCGCTGTGTTAGCTGGTTTGGTTTGCTGTGTTAGCTGGTTTGCTGTGTTAGCTGGTTTGGTGTGTTAGCTGGTTTGCTGTGTTAGCTGGTTTGGTTTGCTGTGTTAGCTGGTTTGGTTCGCTGTGTCAGCTGGTTTGCTGTGTTAGCTGGTTTGCTGTGTTAGCTGGTTTGCTGTGTTAGCTGGTTTAGTTTGCTGTGTTAGCTGGTTTGGTTCGCTGTGTTAGCTGGTTTGCTGTGATAGCTGGTTTGCTGTGTTAGCTGGTTCGCTGTGTTAGCTGGTTTGGTTTGCTGTGTTAGCTGGTTTGCTGTGTTAGCTGGTTTGGTTTGCTGTGTTAGCTGGTTTGGTGTGTCAGCTGGTTTGCTGTGTTAGCTGGTTTGGTTTGCTGTGTTAGCTGGTTTGCTGTGTTAGCTGGTTTGGTTCGTTGTGTTAGCTGGTTTGCTGTGTTAACTGGTTTGCTGTGTTAGCTGGTTTGCCGTGTTAACTGGTTTGCTGTGTTAGCTGGTTTAGTTTGCTGTGTTAGCTGGTTTGGTGTGTCAGCTGGTTTGCTGTGTTAGCTGGTTTGGTGTGTCAGCTGGTTTGCTGTGTTAGCTGGTTTGCTGTGTTAGCTGGTTTGGTTTGCTGTGTTAGCTGGTTTGGTTTGCTGTGTTAGCTGGCTTGCTGTGTTAGCTGGCTTGCTGTGTTAGCTGGTTTAGTTTGCTGTGTTAGCTGGTTTGCTGTGTTAGATGGAGAGGGATGAGGTACAGAGGTAGTGTATTTGTCATGTTTGATGGGTCAGCATTGGGCAAAGGAGGAATAGGCTTGTTTAAAAGGCCTGGCCTGGTCACTACAACACACCACTGGCCTGGTCACTACAACACACCACTGGCCTAGTCACTACAACACACTACTGGTCACTACAACACACTACTGGCATGGCCACTACAACACACCACTGGCCTAGTCACTACAACACACTACTGGTCACTACAACACACTACTGGCATGGCCACTACAACACACTACTGGTCACTACAACACACTACTGGCCTGGTCACAACAACACACTACTGGTCACTACAACACACTACTGGCCTGGTCACTACAACACACTACTGGACTGGCCTGGTCACTACAACACACTACTGGACTGGCCTGGCCCCTACAACACACTACTGGCCTGGTCACTACAACACACTACTGGCCTGGCCACTACAACACACTACTGGCCTGGCCACTACAACACACTACTGGCCTGGCCACTACAACACACTACTGGCCTGGCCACTGCAATACACTACTGGCCTGGTCACTACAACACACTACTGGCCTGGCCACTACAACACACTACTGGCCTGGCCACTACAATACACTACTGGCCTGGCCACTACAACACACTACTGGCCTGGCCACTACAACACACTACTGGCCTGGTCACTACAACACACCACTGGCCTGGTCACTACAACACACCACTGGCCTAGTCACTACAACACACTACTGGTCACTACAACACACTACTGGCATGGCCACTACAACACACCACTGGCCTAGTCACTACAACACACTACTGGTCACTACAACACACTACTGGCATGGCCACTACAACACACTACTGGTCACTACAACACACTACTGGCCTGGTCACAACACACTACTGGTCACTACAACACACTACTGGCCTGGTCACAACAACACACTACTGGTCACTACAACACACTACTGGACTGGCCTGGTCACTACAACACACTACTGGACTGGCCTGGCCCCTACAACACACTACTGGCCTGGTCACTACAACACA
>NC_056448.1:47294361-47330128 GCF_018296145.1 Oncorhynchus tshawytscha | reverse complement strand
CTATAGAACCCTAATCCCTATATAGTGCACTACATTAGACCAGGGCCCTAATCCCTATATAGTGCACAACTTTAGACCAGGGCCCTATAGGGGCTCTTCACTCTTACCTCTTTAAGGGATCATGACCTCACTATAGAAACCTATTCCCTATATAGTGCACTACATTAGACCAGGGCCCTATAGAACCCTATTCCCTATATAGTGCACTACATTAGACCAGGGCCCTATAGAACCCTATTCCCTATATAGTGCACTACTTTAGACCAGGGCCCTATAGGGGCTCTTCACTCTTACCTCTTTAAGGGATCATGACCTCACTATAGAACCCTATTCCCTATATAGTGCACTACTTTAGACCAGGGCCCTATAGGGGCTCTTCACTCTTACCTCTTTAAGGGATCATGACCTCACTATAGAACCCTATTCCCTATATAGTGCACTACTTTAGACCAGGGCCCTATAGAACCCTAATCCCTATATAGTGCACTATAGACCAGGCCCTATAGAACCCTATTCCCTATATAGTGCGCTACATTAGACCAGGGCCCTATAGAACCCTATTCCCTATATAGTGCACTACATTAGACCAGGGCCCTATAGAACCCTATTCCCTATATAGTGCACTACATTAGACCAGGGCCCTATAGAACCCTATTCCTATATAGTGCACTACATTAGACCAGGGCCCTATAGAACCCTATTCCCTATATAGTGCACTACATTAGACCAGGGCCCTATAGAACCCTATTCCCTATATAGTGCACTACATTAGACCAGGGCCCTATAGAACCCTATTCCTATATAGTGCACTACTTTAGACCAGGGCCCTATAGGGGCTCTTCACTCTTACCTCTTTAAGGGACCATGACCCACTATAGAACCCTATTCCTATATAGTGCACTACATTAGACCAGGGCCCTATAGGGGCTCTTCACTCTTACCTCTTTAAGGGACCATGACCTCACTATAGAACCCTATTCCCTATATAGTGCACTACTTTATAGACCTATTCCCTATATAGTGCACTACATTAGACCAGGGCCCTATAGGGGCTCTTCACTCTTACCTCTTTAAGGGATCATGACCTCACTATAGAACCCTATTCCCTATATAGTGCACTACATTAGACCAGGGCCCTATAGAACCCTAATCCCTATATAGTGCACTACATTAGACCAGGGCCCTATAGAACCCTATTCCCTATATAGTGCACTACATTAGACCAGGGCCCTATAGGGGCTCTTCACTCTTACCTCTTTAAGGGATCATGACCTCACTATAGAACCCTATTCCCTATATAGTGCACTACATTAGACCAGGGCCCTATAGGGGCTCTTTCACTCTTACCTCTTTAAGAACCTCACTATAGAACCCTATTCCCTATATAGTGCACTACATTAGACCAGGGCCCTATAGAACCCTATTCCCTATATAGTGCACTACATTAGACCAGGGCCCTATAGAACCCTATTCCCTATATAGTGCGCTACATTAGACCAGGGCCCTATAGAACTTCCTCTTACCTCTTTAAGGGACCATGACCTCAGGGCCCTATAGAACCCTATTCCCTATATAGTGCACTACATTAGACCAGGGCCCTATAGAACCCTATTCCCTATATAGTGCACTACATTAGACCAGGGCCCTATAGAACCTATTCCTATATAGTGCACTACATTAGACCAGGGCCCTATAGAACCCTATTCCTAAGGGATCATTAGACCAGGGCCCTATAGAACCCTATTCCCTATATAGTGCACTACATTAGACCAGGGCCCTATAGGGGCTCTTCACTCTTACCTCTTTAAGGATCATGACCTCACTATAGAACCCTATTCCCTATATAGTTAGACACTACATTTTAGACCAGGGCCCACTATAGAACCCTATTCCCTATATAGTGCACTACATTAGACCAGGGCCCTATAGAACCCTATTCCCTATATAGTGCACTACATTAGACCAGGGCCCTATAGAACCTATTCCCTATATAGTGCACTACTTTAGACCAGGGCCCTATAGAACCCTATTCCCTATATAGTGCACTACAGACCAGGGCCTATAGGGGCTCTTCACTCTTACCTCTTTAAGGGACCATGACCTCACTATAGAACCCTATTCCCTATAGTGCACTACATTAGACCAGGGCCCTATAGGGGCTCTTCTTCTTACCTCTTTAAGGGATCATGACCTCACTATAGAACCCTATTCCCTATATAGTGCACTACTTTAGACCAGGGCCCTAGGGGCTCTTCACTCTACCTCTTTAGGGATCATGACCTCACTATAGAACCTATTCCCTATATAGTGCACTACTTTAGACCAGAGCCCTATAGAACCCTATTCCTATATAGTGCACTACATTAGACCAGGGCCCTATTCCCCCTATATAGTGCGCTACATTAGACCAGGGCCCTATAGAACCCTATTCCCTATAGTGCACTACATTAGACCAGGGCCCTATAGAACCCTATTCCCTATATAGTGCACTACATTAGACCAGGGCCCTATAGAACCTATTCCTATATACACTACTTTAGATTAGGATTTATGACCCACTATAGAACCCTAATCCCTATATAGTGCACTACTTAGACCAGGGCCCTATAGGGGCTCTTCACTTTACCTCTTTAAGGGACCATGACCCACTATAGAACCCTATTCCCTATATAGTGCACTACATTAGACCAGGGCCCTATAGGGGCTCTTCACTCTTACCTCTTTAAGGGACCATGACCTCACTATAGAACCCTATTCCCTATATAGTGCACTACATTAGACCAGGGCCCTATAGAACCCTATTCCCTATATAGTGCACTACATTAGACCAGGGCCCTATAGGGGCTCTTCCTATTACCTCTTTAAGGGATCATGACCTCACTATAGAACCCTATTCCCTATATAGTGCACTACATTAGACCAGGGCCCTATAGAACCCTATTCCCTATATAGTGCACTACTTTAGACCAGGGCCCTATAGAACCCTATTCCCTATATAGTGCACTACATTAGACCAGGGCCCTATAGGGGCTCTTCACTCTTACCTCTTTAAGGGATCATGACCTCACTATAGAACCCTATTCCCTATATAGTGCACTACTTTAGACCAGGGCCCTATAGGGGCTCTTCACTCTTACCTCTTTAAGGGATCATGACCTCACTATAGAACCCTATTCCCTATATAGTGCACTACATTAGACCAGGGCCCTATAGAACCCTATTCCTATATAGTGCACTACATTAGACCAGGGCCCTATAGAACCCTATTCCTATAGAACCCTATTCCCAGGGCTCTATAGTGCTCTTCACTCTTACCTTTTAGGGACCATGGCCCTATAGAACCCTATTCCCTATATAGTGCACTACATTAGACCAGGGCCCTATAGAACCCTATTCCCTATATAGTGCACTACATTAGACCAGGGCCCTATAGAACCCTATTCCCTATATAGTGCACTACATTAGACCAGGGCCCTATAGAACCCTATTCCCTATATAGTGCACTACATTAGACCAGGGCCCTATAGAACCCTATTCCTATATAGTGCACTACATTAGACCAGGGCCCTATAGGGGCTCTTCACTCTTACCTCTTTAAGGGATCATGACCTCACTATAGAACCCTATTCCCTATATAGTGCACTACTTTAGACCAGGGCCCTATAGAACCCTAATCCCTATATAGTGCTCTTCACCCTATAGAACCCTTTCCCTATATAGTGCATACATTAGACCAGGGCCCTATAGAACCCTATTCCCTATATAGTGCACTACATTAGACCAGGGCCCTATAGAACCCTAATCCCTATATAGTGCACTACATTAGACCAGGGCCCTATAGAACCCTATTCCCTATATAGTGCACTACATTAGACCAGGGCCCTATAGAACCCTATTCCCTATATAGTGCACTACATTAGACCAGGGCCCTATAGAACCCTATTCCCTATATAGTGCACTACATTAGACCAGGGCCCTATAGAACCCTAATCCCTATATAGTGCACTACATTAGACCAGGGCCCTATAGAACCCTATTCCCTATATAGTGCACTACTTTAGACCAGGGCCCTATAGGGGCTCTTCACTCTTACCTCTTTAAGGGACATGACCTCACTATAGAACCCTATTCCCTATATAGTGCACTACATTAGACCAGGGCCCTATAGGGGCTCTTCACTCTTACCTCTTTAAGGGATCATGACCTCACTATAGAACCCTAATCCCTATATAGTGCACTACATTAGACCAGGGCCCTATAGGGGCTCTTCACTCTTACCTCTTTAAGGGATCATGACCTCACTATAGAACCCTATTCCCTATATAGTGCACTACATTAGACCAGGGCCCTATAGAACCCTATTCCCTATATAGTGCACTACATTAGACCAGGGCCCTATAGAACCCTATTCCCTATATAGTGCACTACTTTAGACCAGGGCCCTATAGAACCCTATTCCCTATATAGTGCACTACTTTAGACCAGGGCCCTATAGGGGCTCTTCACTCTTACCTCTTTAAGGGATCATGACCTCACTATAGAACCCTATTCCCTATATAGTGCACTACATTAGACCAGGGCCCTATAGGGGCTCTTCACTCTTACCTCTTTAAGGGATCATGACCTCACTATAGAACCCTATTCCCTATATAGTGCACTACTTTAGACCAGGGCCCTATAGGGGCTCTTCACTCTTACCTCTTTAAGGGATCATGACCTCACTATAGAACCCTATTCCCTATATAGTGCACTACTTTAGACCAGAGCCCTATAGAACCCTATTCCCTATATAGTGCACTACATTAGACCAGGGCCCTATAGAACCCTATTCCCTATATAGTGCGCTACATTAGACCAGGGCCCTATAGAACCCTATTCCCTATATAGTGCACTACATTAGACCAGGGCCCTATAGAACCCTAATCCCTATATAGTGCACTACATTAGACCAGGGCCCTATAGAACCCTATTCCCTATATAGTGCACTACATTAGATTAGGGCCCTATAGAACCCTAATCCCTATATAGTGCACTACTTTAGACCAGGGCCCTATAGGGCTCTTCACTCTTACCTCTTTAAGGGACCATGACCTCACTATAGAACCCTATTCCCTATATAGTGCACTACATTAGACCAGGGCCCTATAGGGGCTCTTCACTCTTACCTCTTTAAGGGACCATGACCTCACTATAGAACCCTATTCCCTATATAGTGCACTACATTAGACCAGGGCCCTATAGAACCCTATTCCCTATATAGTGCACTACATTAGACCAGGGCCCTATAGGGGCTCTTCACTCTTACCTCTTTAAGGGATCATGACCTCACTATAGAACCCTATTCCCTATATAGTGCACTACATTAGACCAAGGCCCTATAGAACCCTATTCCCTATATAGTGCACTACTTTAGACCAGGGCCCTATAGAACCCTATTCCCTATATAGTGCACTACATTAGACCAGGGCCCTATAGGGGCTCTTCACTCTTACCTCTTTAAGGGATCATGACCTCACTATAGAACCCTATTCCCTATATAGTGCACTACTTTAGACCAGGGCCCTATAGGGGCTCTTCACTCTTACCTCTTTAAGGGATCATGACCTCACTATAGAACCCTATTCCCTATATAGTGCACTACATTAGACCAGGGCCCTATAGAACCCTATTCCCTATATAGTGCACTACATTAGACCAGGGCCCTATAGAACCCTATTCCCTATATAGTGCACTACATTAGACCAGGGCTCTATAGGGGCTCTTCACTCTTACCTCTTTAAGGGACCATGACCTCACTATAGAACCCTATTCCCTATATAGTGCACTACATTAGACCAGGGCCCTATAGAACCCTATTCCCTATATAGTGCACTACATTAGACCAGGGCCCTATAGAACCCTATTCCCTATATAGTGCACTACATTAGACCAGGGCCCTATAGAACCCTATTCCCTATATAGTGCACTACATTAGACCAGGGCCCTATAGAACCCTATTCCCTATATAGTGCACTACATTAGACCAGGGCCCTATAGGGGCTCTTCACTCTTACCTCTTTAAGGGATCATGACCTCACTATAGAACCCTATTCCCTATATAGTGCACTACATTAGACCAGGGCCCTATAGAACCCTATTCCTATATAGTGCACTACATTAGACCAGGGCCCTATAGAACCCTATTCCCTATATAGTGCACTACATTAGACCAGGGCTCTATAGGGGCTCTTCACTCTTACCTCTTTAAGGGACCATGACCTCACTATAGAACCCTATTCCCTATATAGTGCACTACATTAGACCAGGGCCCTATAGAACCCTATTCCTATATAGTGCACTACATTAGACCAGGGCCCTATAGAACCCTATTCCCTATATAGTGCACTACATTAGACCAGGGCCCTATAGAACCCTATTCCCTATATAGTGCACTACATTAGACCAGGGCCCTATAGAACCCTATTCCCTATATAGTGCACTACATTAGACCAGGGCCCTATAGGGGCTCTTCACTCTTACCTCTTTAAGGGATCATGACCTCACTATAGAACCCTATTCCCTATATAGTGCACTACTTTAGACCAGGGCCCTATAGAACCCTAATCCCTATATAGTGCACTACATTAGACCAGGGCCCTATAGAACCCTATTCCCTATATAGTGCGCTACATTAGACCAGGGCCCTATAGAACCCTATTCCCTATATAGTGCACTACATTAGACCAGGGCCCTATAGAACCCTAATCCCTATATAGTGCACTACATTAGACCAGGGCCCTATAGAACCCTATTCCCTATATAGTGCACTACATTAGACCAGGGCCCTATAGAACCCTATTCCCTATATAGTGCGCTACATTAGACCAGGGCCCTATAGAACCCTATTCCTATATAGTGCACTACATTAGACCAGGGCCCTATAGAACCCTAATCCCTATATAGTGCACTACATTAGACCAGGGCCCTATAGAACCCTATTCCCTATATAGTGCACTACTTTAGACCAGGGCCCTATAGGGGCTCTTCACTCTTACCTCTTTAAGGGATCATGACCTCACTATAGAACCCTATTCCCTATATAGTGCACTACATTAGACCAGGGCCCTATAGGGGCTCTTCACTCTTACCTCTTTAAGGGATCATGACCTCACTATAGAACCCTAATCCCTATATAGTGCACTACATTAGACCAGGGCCCTATAGGGGCTCTTCACTCTTACCTCTTTAAGGGATCATGACCTCACTATAGAACCCTATTCCCTATATAGTGCACTACATTAGACCAGGGCCCTATAGAACCCTATTCCCTATATAGTGCACTACATTAGACCAGGGCCCTATAGAACCCTATTCCCTATATAGTGCACTACTTTAGACCAGGGCCCTATAGAACCCTATTCCCTATATAGTGCACTACTTTAGACCAGGGCCCTATAGGGGCTCTTCACTCTTACCTCTTTAAGGGATCATGACCTCACTATAGAACCCTATTCCCTATATAGTGCACTACATTAGACCAGGGCCCTATAGGGGCTCTTCACTCTTACCTCTTTAAGGGATCATGACCTCACTATAGAACCCTATTCCCTATATAGTGCACTACTTTAGACCAGGGCCCTATAGGGGCTCTTCACTCTTACCTCTTTAAGGGATCATGACCTCACTATAGAACCCTATTCCCTATATAGTGCACTACTTTAGACCAGAGCCCTATAGAACCCTATTCCCTATATAGTGCACTACATTAGACCAGGGCCCTATAGAACCCTATTCCCTATATAGTGCGCTACATTAGACCAGGGCCCTATAGAACCCTATTCCCTATATAGTGCACTACATTAGACCAGGGCCCTATAGAACCCTAATCCCTATATAGTGCACTACATTAGACCAGGGCCCTATAGAACCCTATTCCCTATATAGTGCACTACATTAGATTAGGGCCCTATAGAACCCTAATCCCTATATAGTGCACTACTTTAGACCAGGGCCCTATAGGGGCTCTTCACTCTTACCTCTTTAAGGGACCATGACCTCACTATAGAACCCTATTCCCTATATAGTGCACTACATTAGACCAGGGCCCTATAGGGGCTCTTCACTCTTACCTCTTTAAGGGATCATGACCTCACTATAGAACCCTAATCCCTATATAGTGCACTACATTAGACCAGGGCCCTATAGGGGCTCTTCACTCTTACCTCTTTAAGGGATCATGACCTCACTATAGAACCCTATTCCCTATATAGTGCACTACATTAGACCAGGGCCCTATAGAACCCTATTCCCTATATAGTGCACTACATTAGACCAGGGCCCTATAGAACCCTATTCCCTATATAGTGCACTACTTTAGACCAGGGCCCTATAGAACCCTATTCCCTATATAGTGCACTACTTTAGACCAGGGCCCTATAGGGGCTCTTCACTCTTACCTCTTTAAGGGATCATGACCTCACTATAGAACCCTATTCCCTATATAGTGCACTACATTAGACCAGGGCCCTATAGGGGCTCTTCACTCTTACCTCTTTAAGGGATCATGACCTCACTATAGAACCCTATTCCCTATATAGTGCACTACTTTAGACCAGGGCCCTATAGGGGCTCTTCACTCTTACCTCTTTAAGGGATCATGACCTCACTATAGAACCCTATTCCCTATATAGTGCACTACTTTAGACCAGAGCCCTATAGAACCCTATTCCCTATATAGTGCACTACATTAGACCAGGGCCCTATAGAACCCTATTCCCTATATAGTGCGCTACATTAGACCAGGGCCCTATAGAACCCTATTCCTATATAGTGCACTACATTAGACCAGGGCCCTATAGAACCCTAATCCCTATATAGTGCACTACATTAGACCAGGGCCCTATAGAACCCTATTCCCTATATAGTGCACTACATTAGATTAGGGCCCTATAGAACCCTAATCCCTATATAGTGCACTACTTTAGACCAGGGCCCTATAGGGCTCTTCACTCTTACCTCTTTAAGGGACCATGACCTCACTATAGAACCCTATTCCCTATATAGTGCACTACATTAGACCAGGGCCCTATAGGGGCTCTTCACTCTTACCTCTTTAAGGGACCATGACCTCACTATAGAACCCTATTCCCTATATAGTGCACTACATTAGACCAGGGCCCTATAGAACCCTATTCCCTATATAGTGCACTACATTAGACCAGGGCCCTATAGGGGCTCTTCACTCTTACCTCTTTAAGGGATCATGACCTCACTATAGAACCCTATTCCCTACACTACATTAGACCAAGGCCCTATAGAACCCTATTCCCTATATAGTGCACTACTTTAGACCAGGGCCCTATAGAACCCTATTCCCTATATAGTGCACTACATTAGACCAGGGCCCTATAGGGGCTCTTCACTCTTACCTCTTTAAGGGATCATGACCTCACTATAGAACCCTATTCCCTATATAGTGCACTACTTTAGACCAGGGCCCTATAGGGGCTCTTCACTCTTACCTCTTTAAGGGATCATGACCTCACTATAGAACCCTATTCCCTATATAGTGCACTACATTAGACCAGGGCCCTATAGAACCCTATTCCCTATATAGTGCACTACATTAGACCAGGGCCCTATAGAACCCTATTCCCTATATAGTGCACTACATTAGACCAGGGCTCTATAGGGGCTCTTCACTCTTACCTCTTTAAGGGACCATGACCTCACTATAGAACCCTATTCCCTATATAGTGCACTACATTAGACCAGGGCCCTATAGAACCCTATTCCCTATATAGTGCACTACATTAGACCAGGGCCCTATAGAACCCTATTCCCTATATAGTGCACTACATTAGACCAGGGCCCTATAGAACCCTATTCCCTATATAGTGCACTACATTAGACCAGGGCCCTATAGAACCCTATTCCCTATATAGTGCACTACATTAGACCAGGGCCCTATAGGGGCTCTTCACTCTTACCTCTTTAAGGGATCATGACCTCACTATAGAACCCTATTCCCTATATAGTGCACTACATTAGACCAGGGCCCTATAGAACCCTATTCCTATATAGTGCACTACATTAGACCAGGGCCCTATAGAACCCTATTCCCTATATAGTGCACTACATTAGACCAGGGCTCTATAGGGGCTCTTCACTCTTACCTCTTTAAGGGACCATGACCTCACTATAGAACCCTATTCCCTATATAGTGCACTACATTAGACCAGGGCCCTATAGAACCCTATTCCCTATATAGTGCACTACATTAGACCAGGGCCCTATAGAACCCTATTCCCTATATAGTGCACTACATTAGACCAGGGCTCTATAGGGGCTCTTCACTCTTACCTCTTTAAGGGACCATGACCTCACTATAGAACCCTATTCCCTATATAGTGCACTACATTAGACCAGGGCCCTATAGAACCCTATTCCCTATATAGTGCACTACATTAGACCAGGGCCCTATAGAACCCTATTCCCTATATAGTGCACTACATTAGACCAGGGCCCTATAGAACCCTATTCCCTATATAGTGCACTACATTAGACCAGGGCCCTATAGAACCCTATTCCCTATATAGTGCACTACATTAGACCAGGGCCCTATAGGGGCTCTTCACTCTTACCTCTTTAAGGGATCATGACCTCACTATAGAACCCTATTCCTATATAGTGCACTACATTAGACCAGGGCCCTATAGAACCCTATTCCCTATATAGTGCACTACATTAGACCAGGGCCCTATAGAACCCTATTCCCTATATAGTGCACTACATTAGACCAGGGCTCTATAGGGGCTCTTCACTCTTACCTCTTTAAGGGACCATGACCTCACTATAGAACCCTATTCCCTATATAGTGCACTACATTAGACCAGGGCCCTATAGAACCCTATTCCCTATATAGTGCACTACATTAGACCAGGGCCCTATAGAACCCTATTCCCTATATAGTGCACTACATTAGACCAGGGCCCTATAGAACCCTATTCCCTATATAGTGCACTACATTAGACCAGGGCCCTATAGAACCCTATTCCCTATATAGTGCACTACATTAGACCAGGGCCCTATAGGGGCTCTTCACTCTTACCTCTTTAAGGGATCATGACCTCACTATAGAACCCTATTCCCTATATAGTGCACTACTTTAGACCAGGGCCCTATAGAACCCTAATCCCTATATAGTGCACTACATTAGACCAGGGCCCTATAGAACCCTATTCCCTATATAGTGCGCTACATTAGACCAGGGCCCTATAGAACCCTATTCCCTATATAGTGCACTACATTAGACCAGGGCCCTATAGAACCCTAATCCCTATATAGTGCACTACATTAGACCAGGGCCCTATAGAACCCTATTCCCTATATAGTGCACTACATTAGACCAGGGCCCTATAGAACCCTATTCCCTATATAGTGCGCTACATTAGACCAGGGCCCTATAGAACCCTATTCCCTATATAGTGCACTACATTAGACCAGGGCCCTATAGAACCCTAATCCCTATATAGTGCACTACATTAGACCAGGGCCCTATAGAACCCTATTCCCTATATAGTGCACTACTTTAGACCAGGGCCCTATAGGGGCTCTTCACTCTTACCTCTTTAAGGGATCATGACCTCACTATAGAACCCTATTCCCTATATAGTGCACTACATTAGACCAGGGCCCTATAGGGGCTCTTCACTCTTACCTCTTTAAGGGATCATGACCTCACTATAGAACCCTAATCCCTATATAGTGCACTACATTAGACCAGGGCCCTATAGGGGCTCTTCACTCTTACCTCTTTAAGGGATCATGACCTCACTATAGAACCCTATTCCCTATATAGTGCACTACATTAGACCAGGGCCCTATAGAACCCTATTCCCTATATAGTGCACTACATTAGACCAGGGCCCTATAGGGGCTCTTCACTCTTACCTCTTTAAGGGATCATGACCTCACTATAGAACCCTATTCCTATATAGTGCACTACATTAGACCAAGGCCCTATAGAACCCTATTCCCTATATAGTGCACTACTTTAGACCAGGGCCCTATAGAACCCTATTCCCTATATAGTGCACTACATTAGACCAGGGCCCTATAGGGGCTCTTCACTCTTACCTCTTTAAGGGATCATGACCTCACTATAGAACCCTATTCCCTATATAGTGCACTACTTTAGACCAGGGCCCTATAGGGGCTCTTCACTCTTACCTCTTTAAGGGATCATGACCTCACTATAGAACCCTATTCCCTATATAGTGCACTACATTAGACCAGGGCCCTATAGAACCCTATTCCCTATATAGTGCACTACATTAGACCAGGGCCCTATAGAACCCTATTCCCTATATAGTGCACTACATTAGACCAGGGCTCTATAGGGGCTCTTCACTCTTACCTCTTTAAGGGACCATGACCTCACTATAGAACCCTATTCCCTATATAGTGCACTACATTAGACCAGGGCCCTATAGAACCCTATTCCCTATATAGTGCACTACATTAGACCAGGGCCCTATAGAACCCTATTCCCTATATAGTGCACTACATTAGACCAGGGCCCTATAGAACCCTATTCCCTATATAGTGCACTACATTAGACCAGGGCCCTATAGAACCCTATTCCCTATATAGTGCACTACATTAGACCAGGGCCCTATAGGGCTCTTCACTCTTACCTCTTTAAGGGATCATGACCTCACTATAGAACCCTATTCCCTATATAGTGCACTACATTAGACCAGGGCCCTATAGAACCCTATTCCCTATATAGTGCACTACATTAGACCAGGGCCCTATAGAACCCTATTCCCTATATAGTGCACTACATTAGACCAGGGCTCTATAGGGGCTCTTCACTCTTACCTCTTTAAGGGACCATGACCTCACTATAGAACCCTATTCCCTATATAGTGCACTACATTAGACCAGGGCCCTATAGAACCCTATTCCCTATATAGTGCACTACATTAGACCAGGGCCCTATAGAACCCTATTCCCTATATAGTGCACTACATTAGACCAGGGCTCTATAGGGGCTCTTCACTCTTACCTCTTTAAGGGACCATGACCTCACTATAGAACCCTATTCCCTATATAGTGCACTACATTAGACCAGGGCCCTATAGAACCCTATTCCCTATATAGTGCACTACATTAGACCAGGGCCCTATAGAACCCTATTCCCTATATAGTGCACTACATTAGACCAGGGCCCTATAGAACCCTATTCCCTATATAGTGCACTACATTAGACCAGGGCCCTATAGAACCCTATTCCTATATAGTGCACTACATTAGACCAGGGCCCTATAGGGGCTCTTCACTCTACCTCTTTAAGGGATCATGACCTCACTATAGAACCCTATTCCTATATAGTGCACTACATTAGACCAGGGCCCTATAGAACCCTATTCCCTATATAGTGCACTACATTAGACCAGGGCCCTATAGAACCCTATTCCCTATATAGTGCACTACATTAGACCAGGGCTCTATAGGGGCTCTTCACTCTTACCTCTTTAAGGGACCATGACCTCACTATAGAACCCTATTCCCTATATAGTGCACTACATTAGACCAGGGCCCTATAGAACCCTATTCCCTATATAGTGCACTACATTAGACCAGGGCCCTATAGAACCCTATTCCCTATATAGTGCACTACATTAGACCAGGGCCCTATAGAACCCTATTCCCTATATAGTGCACTACATTAGACCAGGGCCCTATAGAACCCTATTCCCTATATAGTGCACTACATTAGACCAGGGCCCTATAGGGGCTCTTCACTCTTACCTCTTTAAGGGATCATGACCTCACTATAGAACCCTATTCCTATATAGTGCACTACTTTAGACCAGGGCCCTATAGAACCCTAATCCCTATATAGTGCACTACATTAGACCAGGGCCCTATAGAACCCTATTCCCTATATAGTGCGCTACATTAGACCAGGGCCCTATAGAACCCTATTCCCTATATAGTGCACTACATTAGACCAGGGCCCTATAGAACCCTAATCCCTATATAGTGCACTACATTAGACCAGGGCCCTATAGAACCCTATTCCCTATATAGTGCACTACATTAGACCAGGGCCCTATAGAACCCTATTCCCTATATAGTGCGCTACATTAGACCAGGGCCCTATAGAACCCTATTCCCTATATAGTGCACTACATTAGACCAGGGCCCTATAGAACCCTAATCCCTATATAGTGCACTACATTAGACCAGGGCCCTATAGAACCCTATTCCCTATATAGTGCACTACTTTAGACCAGGGCCCTATAGGGGCTCTTCACTCTTACCTCTTTAAGGGATCATGACCTCACTATAGAACCCTATTCCCTATATAGTGCACTACATTAGACCAGGGCCCTATAGGGGCTCTTCACTCTTACCTCTTTAAGGGATCATGACCTCACTATAGAACCCTAATCCCTATATAGTGCACTACATTAGACCAGGGCCCTATAGGGGCTCTTCACTCTTACCTCTTTAAGGGATCATGACCTCACTATAGAACCCTATTCCCTATATAGTGCACTACATTAGACCAGGGCCCTATAGAACCCTATTCCCTATATAGTGCACTACATTAGACCAGGGCCCTATAGAACCCTATTCCCTATATAGTGCACTACTTTAGACCAGGGCCCTATAGAACCCTATTCCCTATATAGTGCACTACTTTAGACCAGGGCCCTATAGGGGCTCTTCACTCTTACCTCTTTAAGGGATCATGACCTCACTATAGAACCCTATTCCCTATATAGTGCACTACATTAGACCAGGGCCCTATAGGGGCTCTTCACTCTTACCTCTTTAAGGGATCATGACCTCACTATAGAACCCTATTCCCTATATAGTGCACTACTTTAGACCAGGGCCCTATAGGGGCTCTTCACTCTTACCTCTTTAAGGGATCATGACCTCACTATAGAACCCTATTCCCTATATAGTGCACTACTTTAGACCAGAGCCCTATAGAACCCTATTCCCTATATAGTGCACTACATTAGACCAGGGCCCTATAGAACCCTATTCCCTATATAGTGCGCTACATTAGACCAGGGCCCTATAGAACCCTATTCCCTATATAGTGCACTACATTAGACCAGGGCCCTATAGAACCCTAATCCCTATATAGTGCACTACATTAGACCAGGGCCCTATAGAACCCTATTCCCTATATAGTGCACTACATTAGATTAGGGCCCTATAGAACCCTAATCCCTATATAGTGCACTACTTTAGACCAGGGCCCTATAGGGGCTCTTCACTCTTACCTCTTTAAGGGACCATGACCCACTATAGAACCCTATTCCCTATATAGTGCACTACATTAGACCAGGGCCCTATAGGGGCTCTTCACTCTTACCTCTTTAAGGGACCATGACCTCACTATAGAACCCTATTCCCTATATAGTGCACTACATTAGACCAGGGCCCTATAGAACCCTATTCCCTATATAGTGCACTACATTAGACCAGGGCCCTATAGGGGCTCTTCACTCTTACCTCTTTAAGGGATCATGACCTCACTATAGAACCCTATTCCCTATATAGTGCACTACATTAGACCAAGGCCCTATAGAACCCTATTCCCTATATAGTGCACTACTTTAGACCAGGGCCCTATAGAACCCTATTCCCTATATAGTGCACTACATTAGACCAGGGCCCTATAGGGGCTCTTCACTCTTACCTCTTTAAGGGATCATGACCTCACTATAGAACCCTATTCCCTATATAGTGCACTACTTTAGACCAGGGCCCTATAGGGGCTCTTCACTCTTACCTCTTTAAGGGATCATGACCTCACTATAGAACCCTATTCCCTATATAGTGCACTACATTAGACCAGGGCCCTATAGAACCCTATTCCCTATATAGTGCACTACATTAGACCAGGGCCCTATAGAACCCTATTCCCTATATAGTGCACTACATTAGACCAGGGCTCTATAGGGGCTCTTCACTCTTACCTCTTTAAGGGACCATGACCTCACTATAGAACCCTATTCCCTATATAGTGCACTACATTAGACCAGGGCCCTATAGAACCCTATTCCCTATATAGTGCACTACATTAGACCAGGGCCCTATAGAACCCTATTCCCTATATAGTGCACTACATTAGACCAGGGCCCTATAGAACCCTATTCCCTATATAGTGCACTACATTAGACCAGGGCCCTATAGAACCCTATTCCCTATATAGTGCACTACATTAGACCAGGGCCCTATAGGGGCTCTTCACTCTTACCTCTTTAAGGGATCATGACCTCACTATAGAACCCTATTCCCTATATAGTGCACTACATTAGACCAGGGCCCTATAGGGGCTCTTCACTCTTACCTCTTTAAGGGACCATGACCTCACTATAGAACCCTATTCCCTATATAGTGCACTACTTTAGACCAGGGCCCTATAGGGGCTCTTCACTCTTACCTCTTTAAGGGATCATGACCTCACTATAGAACCCTATTCCCTATATAGTGCACTACTTTAGACCAGGGCCCTATAGGGGCTCTTCACTCTTACCTCTTTAAGGGATCATGACCTCACTATAGAACCCTAATCCCTATATAGTGCACTACATTAGACCAGGGCCCTATAGGGGCTCTTCACTCTTACCTCTTTAAGGGACCATGACCTCACTATAGAACCCTATTCCCTATATAGTGCACTACTTTAGACCAGGGCCCTATAGGGGCTCTTCACTCTTACCTCTTTAAGGGATCATGACCTCACTATAGAACCCTATTCCCTATATAGTGCACTACATTAGACCAGGGCCCTATAGGGGCTCTTCACTCTTACCTCTTTAAGGGACCATGACCTCACTATAGAACCCTAATCCCTATATAGTGCACTACTTTAGACCAGGGCCCTATAGGGGCTCTTCACTCTTACCTCTTTAAGGGACCATGACCTCACTATAGAACCCTATTCCCTATATAGTGCACTACTTTAGACCAGGGCCCTATAGGGGCTCTTCACTCTTACCTCTTTAAGGGACCATGACCTCACTATAGAACCCTATTCCCTATATAGTGCACTACTTTAGACCAGGGCCCTATAGGGGCTCTTCACTCTTACCTCTTTAAGGGACCATGACCTCACTATAGAACCCTATTCCCTATATAGTGCACTACTTTAGACCAGGGCCCTATAGGGGCTCTTCACTCTTACCTCTTTAAGGGACCATGACCTCACTATAGAACCCTATTCCCTATATAGTGCACTACTTTAGACCAGGGCCCTATAGGGCTCTTCACTCTTACCTCTTTAAGGGACCATGACCTCACTATAGAACCCTATTCCCTATATAGTGCACTACTTTAGACCAGGGCCCTATAGGGGCTCTTCACTCTTACCTCTTTAAGGGACCATGACCTCACTATAGAACCCTATTCCCTATATAGTGCACTACTTTAGACCAGGGCCCTATAGGGGCTCTTCACTCTTACCTCTTTAAGGGACCATGACCTCACTATAGAACGCTACAGTCAGAAAGACACTTGTGAATATATTCCTTTATTTATTTAGTGAAGTCCACGTATGTTTCTCTCTCTCTATAAACGTGTCTATAAGCAGTTGATCATTTGTTATAAAAGTCTAAAAATAACTATATTCCCTTTACAACCAACAAAAACTACAAATGAAAAAAGGAAAATAGTTAGCAATATACAAATTCAGAAGTTCAAATAATAATAATAAAATAATATTGCTCAATATTCGCCTTTTTATAAAAAATATAGTATTTAAGTGCAAAATTCTGACACAAAAAAAAATAATAATCATTTAGTAAAATAATCATTGCACTGGTATGTACAGATATGTACATAAGTCCAAAAAGGCTTTGCTTTGAAGGTGAGTTGGGTATCAATGACGTTGTGACAGTCCGTTTACTAAACAAGCAGACCGACTCTGAATGTCCCCTACGAGGCAAAGTTACTGGTGATTTAATAACAAAGTGAGCGTAATCTTCACTAATTAAACCAAAAAATATACGGCAATCTTAACTTTATATTAAAACGGTTTATTAATATATAATATTTATATCTGTGTGGATATTGTTCATAACTTTCTAGGAGATAGAACATGTGGTTGAGGAGAAAACGGTCTAATTCATCGACAATATAATTGCTTTTAATAAACTTAACAACATTGACAACAATACATGCTGACAAAATAAAATAAATAAGTGTAAAAAATACAAATATATATTTCATACTGAAACTCTCATATTAAACACCAATGATATTCACTAAGTTGATGCTTTATATTCAAGATAATATTGTACAGCTTTGTAATTATATATATTTTTATTTTAAAATATTATTTAATTATGTCATATTTCACAATTACAGACACCTGTGATAATCTGAAGTATCCAAACGGGCCACTAGATGTCTTGTAATAGATTACATAAAATCCTTGAAAGTTACCAAAAATGCTGGTAGTTTACTGGTAAATTTTCCAGTAATATACCCTCCCTTTGCAACCCCAGTGCTTTAGTGACACCATATTTCATATAGTGTGCACTACATAGGGACCAGGGTTCCATTGTGGAGGAACCCTCTTCTGTGTATAGGATGTCTGTCTTCATCTTCTGCCTTTGGAAGAAAGGACACTGTGGAGAAAGACAAACCACAGACCATTAGTACAAACAGAATGTAAAGGCTAGCAGGCAGGAACATAAACACCTACCCTAAAGGCAACACACACAAGGGGGGAGAGAGAGAGACAGGGGGAGAGAGAGACAGGGGAGAGAGAGAGAGACAGGGGAGGAGAGAGAGACAGGGAGGAGAGAGAGAGACAGGGGAGGAGAGACAGGGGAGGAGAGAGAGACAGGGGAGGAGAGACAGAGAGAGAGAGAGACAGGGGAGGAGAGAGAGAGACAGGGGGAGAGAGAGAGACAGGGGAGAGAGAGAGACAGGGGGAGAGAGAGAGACAGGGGGAGAGAGAGATGGGGGAGAGAGAGAGAGAGACAGGGGGAGAGAGAGATGGGGAGAGAGAGATGGGGGAGAGAGATGGGGGAGAGAGAGAGGGAGAGAGGGGGAGAGAGAGAGAGGGGGAGAGAGAGAGACAGGGGAGGAGAGAGAGACAGGGGAGGAGAGAGAGACAGGGGAGGAGAGAGAGACAGGGGAGGAGAGAGAGACAGGGGAGGAGAGAGAGACAGGGGAGGAGAGAGAGACAGGGGAGGAGAGAGAGAGACAGGGGGAGAGAGAGAGACAGGGGGAGAGAGAGAGACAGGGGAGAGAGAGAGAGACAGGGGGAGAGAGAGACAGGGGAGGAGAGAGAGAGACAGGGGGAGAGAGACGGGAGGGGAGAGAGACAGGAGGGGAGAGAGGCAGAAGGGGAGAGAGAGACAGGAGGGGAGAGAGGAGGGAGAGAGAGAGGAGGGAGAGGGGACTGTGGCTGGGGAGAGAGAGATGAGAGAGAGAGGGGGAGAGAGAGATGGAGAGAGAGAGGAGAGAGGAGGGAGAGGGACTGTGGCTGGGGAGAGAGAGATGGAGAGAGAGAAGAGGGAGAGGGGACTGTGGCTGGGGAGAGAGAGATGGAGAGAGAGAGGGGGAGAGAGGGATGGTGAGAGAGAGATGGAGAGAGAGAGGAGGGAGAGGGGACTGTGGCTGGGGAGAGAGAGATGGAGAGAGAGAGGGGGAGAGAGAGATGGTGAGAGAGAGGAGAGAGAGAGGAGGGAGAGGGGACTGTGGCTGGGGAGAGAGAGAGATGGAGAGAGAGAGGAGGGAGAGGGGACTGTGGCTGGGGAGAGAGAGATGGAGAGAGAGAGGAGGGAGAGGGGACTGTGGCTGGGGAGAGAGATGGAGAGAGGAGGGAGAGGGGACTGTGGCTGGGGAGAGAAAGATGGAGAGAGAGAGGGGGAGAGGGGACTGTGGCTGGGGAGAGAAAGATGGAGAGAGAGAGGAGGGAGAGGGGACTGTGGCTGGGGAGAGAGAGATGGAGAGAGAGAGGAGGGAGAGGGGACTGTGGCTGGGGAGAGAGAGATGGAGAGAGAGAGGGGACTGTGGCTGGGGAGAGAGAGATGGAGAGAGAGGGGGAGAGAGATGGTGAGAGAGAGAGGAGAGAGGGGACTGTGGCTGGGGAGAGAAAGATGGAGAGAGGAGGGAGAGGGGACTGTGGCTGGGGAGAGAAAGATGGAGAGAGAGGAGGGAGAGGGGACTGTGGCTGGGGAGAGAGAGATGGTGAGAGAGAGATGGAGAGAGAGAGGATGGAGAGGGGACTGTGGCTGGGGAGAGAGAGATAGAGAGAGAGAGGAGGGAGAGGGGAATGTGGCTGGGGAGAGAGAGATGGAGAGAGAGAGGAGGGAGAGGGACTGTGGCTGGGGAGAAAGATGAGGGGAAGGGAGGCAGAGGGGGAGAGAGGGGGAGATTGTTTATTATTTCACTTTTGTATATTATCTAACTCACTTGCTTTGGCAATGTTAACACATGTTTCCCATGCCTATAAAGCCCTTGAATTGAATTGAAAGGAGAGAGAGAGTGAGAGAGAAAGAGTGCATGCAGAATTCTGCAAAAATGTCCTCTGTGTACAACGAAAAACACCAAATAATGCATGCAGAGCAGAATTAGGCCGATACCTGCTAATGATCAAAATCCAGAAAATATATTTTAAAATGTACGACCGCCTAAAAGGAAGCGATTCCCAAACCTTCCGTAACAAAGCCATCACCTACAGAGAGATGAACCTGGAATAGAGTCCCCTAAGCAAGCTGGTTCTGGGGCTCTGTTCACAAACACACCCTACAGAGCCATCACCTACAGAGAGATGAACCTGGAGAAGAGTCCCCTAAGCAAGCTGGACCTGGAGCTCTGTTCATAAACACACCCTACAGAGCCATCTCCTACAGAGAGATGAACCTACCTGTTGCTGTCCTGGGGCTCTGTGGAGTCTGTTTGTGTTTGTGAACAGAGCCCCAGGACCAGCTTGCTTAGGGAACTCTTCTCCAGGTTCATCTCTCTGTAGGTGATGGCTCTGTAGGGTGTGTTTGTGAACAGAGCCCCAGGACCAGCTTGCTTAGGGGACTCTTCTCCAGGTTCATCTCTCCAGGACAGCAACAGCAACACAGACCCAAGCAAATCATGAGAAAACAAAAAGATAATTACTTGACACATTGGAAATAATTTACATAAAAACTGAGCTGACTAGAATGGTATTTTTCCCTAAACAGAGAGTACACAGTAGCAGAATATCTGACCACTGTGACTGACCCAAACTTAAGGAAAGCTTTGACTATGTACAGACTCAGTGAGTATAGCCTTGCTATTGAGAAAGGCCGCCGTAGGCAGACATGGCTCTCAAGAGAAGACAGGCTATGTGCTCACTGCCCACAAAATGAGGTGGAAACTGAGCTGCACTTCCAAACCTCCTGCCCAATGTATGACCATATTAGAGACACATATTTCCCTCAGATTACACAGATCCACAAAGAATTTGAAAACAAATCCAATTTTGATGAACTCCCATATCTACTGGGTGAAATTCCACAGTGTGCCATCACAGCAGCAAGATGTGTGACCTGTTGCCACGAGAAAAGGGCAACCAGTGAAGAACAAACACCATTGTAAATACAACCCATATTTATGTTTATTTATTTTCCCTTTTGTACCTTAAACATTTGCACATCGTTACAACACTGTATATACAGTGCCTTGCGAAAGTATTCGGCCCCCTTGAACTTAGCGACCTTTTGCCACATTTCAGGCTTCAAACATAAAGATATAAAACTGTATTTTTTGTGAAGAATCAACAACAAGTGGGACACAATCATGAAGTGGAACGACATTTATTGGATATTTCAAACTTTTTTAACAAATCAAAAACTGAAAAATTGGGCGTGCAAAATTATTCAGCCCCTTTACTTTCAGTGCAGCAAACTCTCTCCAGAAGTTCAGTGAGGATCTCTGAATGATCCAATGGTGTATTGTACAAAGTTCAAGGGGGCCGAATACTTTCGCAAGGCACTGTATATATATAATATGACATTTGAAATGTCTTTATTCTTTTGGAACTTCTGTATGTGTGATGTTTACTGTTAATTTTTTATTGTTTATTTCACTTTATATATTATCTACCTCACTTGCTTTGGCAATGTTAACACATGTTTCCCATGCCAATACCCTTGAATTGAGTGAGAGAGAGAAAAGAGAAGAGAGAGAGAAGAGAGAGACATAGAAAAAGAACAGACAAAGATGAAGAGAGAGGAGAGTTGAGCTCAGATCGTGCTCTGTGTTTAAGACCAAGGGCAGACCGTAGAGACGGGGGGAGGTGGGGATCTCTCTCTCCATCTCTCTTTGATGGGGTTCACCAAAAATCAGAACTCATCATGAGGGATTGCAGTGGCTCGCAGGTCTGCATAGACACATCCATACACATGCAGTCAACTGATTTGTGCAGTTTACACTCGGTAACAGTCTTAACTAAAGGCATTATACCACTAGTCAGGGCTGGCACGAGCGTTTTCGGGGCCCTCGAGGGCAAAACATTTTACTGGCACTGTCTTGACAGCGGACAGACAATTTCCGTTTTACAGCTAATTTCCTGCAATTCTATCCATGCGGTGGAGAGAATATTTTTGCAATTTCAAAGCAAATTTCCTGCAATTCTGCAAATGTTGCCATGAATTAAGCCATGATAATATAATATCTGAGTGATTAACAAAATCAATGGAGACCTCCTGGGGGTCAGGGCCCCTAGAGGTCAGGGCCCCTAGGGGTCAGGGCCCCTAGGGGTCAGGGCGCCTAGGGGTCAGGGCCCCTAGGGGTCAGGGCCCCTAGAGGTCAGGGCGCCTAGAGGTCAGGGCGCCTAGAGGTCAGGGCGCCTAGAGGTCAGGGCCCCTGGGCACGTGCCCTGCGTGACCGGTCTGTATTCAGCCATAATTACTACAAGTTTAGATAGCTGACTAGACTAACTACCAATCTAAACATGTTTAGTTGACATGGCTAATTGAGTGATTGTCAGTGATGTAAATAACAAGAGAGAAACTGCTGATGCACAGTCACATGACCAAATGACACCCGGTATCATCACTCTAAATGACACCTGGTGTATTGTACTGTCATCATTCTAAATGACACCTGGTGTATTGTACTGTTCTAACTGTCATCATTCTAAATGACACCTGGTGTATTGTACTGTTCTAACTGTCATCATTCTAAATGACACCTGGTGTATTGTACTGTTCTAACTGTCATCATTCTAAATGACACCTGGTGTATTGTACTGTTCTAACTGTCATCACTCTAAATGACACCTGGTGTATTGTACTGTCATCATTCTAAATGACACCTGGTGTATTGTACTGTCATCATTCTAAATGACACCTGGTGTATTGAACTGTCATCATTCTAAATGACACCTGGTGTATTGTACTGTCATCATTCTAAATGACACCTGGTGTATTGTACTGTCATCATTCTAAATGACACCTGGTGTATTGTACTGTCATCATTCTAAATGACACCTGGTGTATTGTACTGTCATCATTCTAAATGACACCTGGTGTATCGTACTGTCATCACTCTAAATGACACCTGGTGTAGTGTACTGTCATCATTCTAAATGACACCTGGTGTATTGTACTGTTCTAACTGTCATCATTCTAAATGACACCTGGTGTATTGTACTGTCATCATTCTAAATGACACCTGGTGTATTGTACTGTTCTAACTGTCATCATTCTAAATGACACCTGGTGTATTGTACTGTTCTAACTGTCATCATTCTAAATGACACCTGGTGTATTGTACTGTTCTAACTGTCATCATTCTAAATGACACCTGGTGTATTGTACTGTTCTAACTGTCATCATTCTAAATGACACCTGGTGTATTGTACTGTCATCATTCTAAATGACACCTGGTGTATTGAACTGTCATCATTCTAAATGACACCTGGTGTATTGTACTGTCATCATTCTAAATGACACCTGGTGTATTGTACTGTCATCATTCTAAATGACACCTGGTGTATTGTACTGTTCTAACTGTCATCATTCTAAATGACACCTGGTGTATTGTACTGTCATCATTCTAAATGACACCTGGTGTATTGTACTGTTCTAACTGTCATCATTCTAAATGACACCTGGTGTATTGTACTGTCATCATTCTAAATGACACCTGGTGTATTGTACTGTCATCATTCTAAATGACACCTGGTGTATTGTACTGTCATCATTCTAAATGACACCTGGTGTATTGTACTGTCATCATTCTAAATGACACCTGGTGTATTGTACTGTCATCATTCTAAATGACACCTGGTGTATTGTACTGTCATCATTCTAAATGACACCTGGTGTATTGTACTGTTCTAACTGTCATCATTCTAAATGACACCTGGTGTATTGTACTGTCATCATTCTAAATGACACCTGGTGTATTGTACTGTTCTAACTGTCATCATTCTAAATGACTCCTGGTGTATTGTACTGTCATCATTCTAAATGACACCTGGTGTATTGTACTGTTCTAACTGTCATCATTCTAAATGACACCTGGTGTATTGTACTGTCATCATTCTAAATGACACCTGGTGTATTGTACTGTCATCATTCTAAATTACACCTGGTGTATTGTACTGTCATCATTCTAAATGACACCTGGTGTATTGTACTGTCATCATTCTAAATGACACCTGGTGTATTGTACTGTTCTAACTGTCATCATTCTAAATGACACCTGGTGTATTGAACTGTCATCATTCTAAATGACACCTGGTGTATTGTACTGTTCTAACTGTCATCATTCTAAATGACACCTGGTGTATTGTACTGTCATCATTCTAAATGACACCTGGTGTATTGTACTGTCATCATTCTAAATGACACCTGGTGTATTGTACTGTTCTAACTGTCATCATTCTAAATGACACCTGGTGTATTGTACTGTCATCATTCTAAATGACACCTGGTGTATTGTACTGTTCTAACTGTCATCATTCTAAATGACTCCTGGTGTATTGTACTGTCATCATTCTAAATGACACCTGGTGTATTGTACTGTCATCATTCTAAATGACACCTGGTGTATTGTACTGTTCTAACTGTCATCATTCTAAATGACACCTCTCCCCGACTGAGTTCCCTGTTTTAGGAAATTGATCCGCCGGCCTTCAAAAGTGGGGCTGCATGTGTCCCGTAGGCCACAAGTTGCCCATCTCTGCTCTAGGGTATTTGGTATGTGTTCCGTAGGCCACAAGTTACCCATCTCTGCTCTAGGGTATTTGGTATGTGTTCCGTAGGCCACAAGTTACCCATCTCTGCTCTAGGGTATTTGGTGTGTCCTGTAGGCCACAAGTTGCCCATCCCTGCTCTAGGGTATTTGGCATGTGTTCCGTAGGCCACAAGTTTCCCATCCCTGCTGTAGGGTATTTGTCTGAGAGTGGGGGGGTGGGTGTGGTGGTTGAGGGGTTGAGGGTAAGGGAGGAGAAAGGGGATACCTAGTCAGAAGCACAACTGAATGTATTCAACTGAAATGTCTTCTGCATTTAACCCAACCCCTCTGAATCAGAGAGGTGCAGGGGAACAGCCTTAAATCGATGTCCATGTCATTGGTGCCCGGGGAGCAGTTCATGGGTTAAATGCCTTTCTGAAGGGCTGAACGGCTCATTTTTCCACATTGACCGGCTCAAGGATTCAAACAAGCAACCTTTGGGGTTCTGTCCCAATGCTCTTAATCGTTAGGCTATCTACCACCCCCTGCAGGGAACAGCAGGGCGTGTGTGTGATGGTTGGGAAAAGGTGAAGAGGGGATTGAGGTAAAGGGAGGGAGAGCAGCGGGGGGGGTGGCTTCAGGAGAGAAAGAGCATCTGACAGAACAGAGATAAACGTGTTAGAGTTCAGTAACAGGAAGACTAGCCATGTCTCTCCATAAAGGCTTCAGACCCTGAGGAGAGGAGAGCAAGGGGGAGGAGAGGAGACGGGACGAGACGAGACGAGACGAGAGGAGAGGAGAGGAGAGGAGAGGAGAGAGAGAGAGGAGAGGAGAGGAGAGGAGAGGAGAGGAGAGGAGAGGAGAGGAGAGGAGAGGAGAGGAGAGGAGAGGAGAGGAGAGGAGAGGAGAGGAGAGGAGAGGAGAGGAGAGGAGAGGAGAGGAGAGGAGAGATTAGGCCTGCACTCATGGTATTAAACTGATATGTAAAAAAAAAAACTTAGGAAACTGCATACCAATAGCATATCAGCCGACGGGTCAGTAAAAAGCCCAGAATCAATCTAAAAACATTATAGCACGTAATTAGCATCTCCGCTAGTAAAAAAGGCTTTCACTTTAAACCAGTTAAGAAAAGTCTCTAATTAGGACGAACTGGTCGCGTTTTTTTAAGTCTTCGCCTGCAGTGCACCCATTAATTATACATCCTTTACGTAAGAGGAGACATAGGGAGGCAGAAGAGAGGCTGATTACTTAAATAATCAGATATCAACGTGTCTCCTCTCCCACTAACACTGACAGCTGGAGGGAAACATAGCATGTAAATGCATTGAAGAGGAGGGTTAACTACAGTGTTCCTCAGAGTGTTCAATCCTATATAGACAGATTAACATGTAATACACACACACACACACACACACACACACACACACACACACACACACACACACACACACACACACACACACAGACACACACACACACACACACACACAGACACACACACAGACACACACACATGTGTATGTAACCAATAACATCTGCTAACCATGTGTATGTAACCAATAACATCTGCTAACCATGTGACCAATAACATCTGCTAACCATGTAACCAATAACATCTGCTAACCATGTGACCAATAACATCTGCTAACCATGTAACCAATAACATCTGCTAACCATGTGTATGTGACCAATAACATCTGCTAACCATGTGACCAATAACATCTGCTACCCATGTGACCAATAACATCTGCTAACCATGTGACCAATAACATCTGCTAACCATGTGACCAATAACATCTGCTACCCATGTGTATGTGACCAATAACATCTGCTAACCATGTGACCAATAACATCTGCTAACCATGTGTATGTGACCAATAACATCTGCTAACCATGTGACCAATAACATCTGCTAACCATGTGACCAATAACATCTGCTAACCATGTGACCAATAACATCTGCTAACCATGTGTATGTGACCAATAACATCTGCTAACCATGTGACCAATAACATCTGCTACCCATGTAACCAATAACATCTGCTAACCATGTGTATGTGACCAATAACATCTGCTAACCATGTGACCAATAACATCTGCTACCCATGTGACCAATAACATCTGCTACCCATGTGACCAATAACATCTGCTAACCATGTGTATGTGACCAATAACATCTGCTAACCATGTGACCAATAACATCTGCTACCCATGTGACCAATAACATCTGCTAACCATGTGTATGTGACCAATAACATCTGCTACCCATGTGTATGTGACCAATAACATCTGCTAACCATGTGTATGTGACCAATAACATCTGCTAACCATGTGACCAATAACATCTGCTACCCATGTGACCAATAACATCTGCTAACCATGTGACCAATAACATCTGCTAACCATGTGACCAATAACATCTGCTACCCATGTGTATGTGACCAATAACATCTGCTAACCATGTGACCAATAACATCTGCTAACCATGTGTATGTGACCAATAACATCTGCTACCCATGTGTATGTGACCAATAACATCTGCTAACCATGTGTATGTGACCAATAACATCTGCTAACCATGTGACCAATAACATCTGCTAACCATGTGACCAATAACATCTGCTAACCATGTGACCAATAACATCTGCTAACCATGTGACCAATAACATCTGCTAACCATGTGACCAATAACATCTGCTAACCATGTGACCAATAACATCTGCTAACCATGTGACCAATAGCACCTGCTAACCATGTGACCAATAACATCTGCTAACCATGTGACCAATAGCACCTGCTAACCATGTGACCAATAACATCTGCTAACCATGTGACCAATAACATCTGCTAACCATGTGACCAATAACATCTGCTAACCATGTGACCAATAACATCTGCTAACCATGTGACCAATAACATCTGCTAACCATGTGACCAATAACATCTGCTAACCATGTGACCAATAACATCTGCTAACCATGTGACCAATAACATCTGCTAACCATGTGACCAATAACATCTGCTACCCATGTGTATGTGACCAATAACATCTGCTACCCATGTGTATGTGACCAATAACATCTGCTAACCATGTGACCAATAACATCTGCTACCCATGTGTATGTGACCAATAACATCTGCTAACCATGTGACCAATAACATCTGCTAACCATGTGTATGTGACCAATAACATCTGCTACCCATGTGTATGTGACCAATAACATCTGCTAACCATGTGACCAATAACATCTGCTAACCATGTGTATGTGACCAATAACATCTGCTAACCATGTGACCAATAACATCTGCTAACCATGTGTATGTGACCAATAACATCTGCTAACCATGTGACCAATAACATCTGCTAACCATGTGACCAATAACATCTGCTAACCATGTGACCAATAACATCTGCTAACCATGTGTATGTGACCAATAACATCTGCTAACCATGTGACCAACAACATCTGCTAACCATGTGTATGTGACCAATAACATCTGCTAACCATGTGACCAATAACATCTGCTAACCATGTGTATGTGACCAATAACATCTGCTAACCATGTGACCAATAACATCTGCTAACCATGTGACCAATAACATCTGCTAACCATGTGTATGTGACCAATAACATCTGCTAACCATGTGACCAATAACATCTGCTAACCATGTGACCAATAACATCTGCTAACCATGTGTATGTGACCAATAACATGTGATTTTGATTTGACTGGAATAAAGGCATCCAATTGTTGTTACTGAAACACCCAAAGTCATCCAATAGTTATGAGAGGATTTGAAGCAATGTGGTCAACTATTTCAGATACCATTTCGCCATGAAAGAAGAGACCATGACGTAAAACATTTTTTGTGATGTTTGGCAAAACTAGGTTCATTTAAAAACCTTTGCTGTGCTCTGTCCTTAGGAGCATATTCAATCAAAACATCTGGCCTGCATGGACCTCTGGAGGAATATTTTTTGGAAAAGTAAGCAAGCACCAACAAGCTTCATGAAGACGCCCTCGGAGACGCCCTCGGAGACGCCCTCGGAGACGCCATGCCCTCGGAGACGCCCTCAGAGGCGCCACGCCCTCTGAGACGCCCTCAGAGTCGCCCTCGGAGACGCCCTTAGAGACGACCCTCAGAGACGCCACGCCCTCAGAGACGCCCTGAGAGACGACCCTCAGAGACGCCCTCAGAGACGCCCTCAGAGACGCCACGCCCTCGGAGACGCCCTCAGAGACGCCCTCAGAGACGCCACGCCCTCGGAGACACCCTCAGAGACGCCCTCAGAGACGCCACGCCCTAGGAGACGCCATCAGAGACGCCCTCAGAGACGCCACGCCCTCGGAGACGCCTTCAGAAACGCCCTCAGAGACGCCACGCCCTCGGAGACGCCCACAGAGACGCCCTCAGAGACGCCACGCCCTCGGAGACGCCCACAGAGACGCCCTCAGAGACGCCCTCAGAGACGCCCTCTGGTGGTCGAACTAGCGTCAACGGCAACAACGGCTGTCCTCCAACATGCCCATAACGCACTGCGTTCAGCGAGCTGTGTTGCGCGGCATGACGTAACTTTTAAAATGAGGACCCACTGTGTGCGTAGACTACATTATTTCTGTGCGATAGGATTAAGAGCACGACATCATAACCTATTTCATCTCAGAGCCTATACCAAGACAGGGGATAGAAACGCTATCTTCTATTGACAAACTAAATATTGAAGAAAAAACTTGTACTTTGTATAAAAGTGTAGGCTTTAGCATTTACATTTAAACTTGTTCGAAATGACGATCAATCGATCAATCAATCATTCTGGCAGAATGTGAGGCCAGTGTTTGGCGCTCGCTAAGCGACATGCATTTTTAGTTTTGGAAAATTCAACATCCTGTCCACATCTTTATAGAAACGTGATCAAGTTTGCCATCACACTTTCTCTCGCGGCCCAGTTCCAACATCTCCAACTCACACGGCCCAGTTCCAACATATCCAACTCACACGGCCCAGTTCCAACATCTCCAACTCACACGGCCCAGTTCCAACATCTCCAACTCACACGGCCCAGTTCCAACATCTCCAACTCACACGGCCCAGTTCCAACATCTCCATTAATTAACACGCCCTGCTGTAATTAACACGCCCTGCTGTAATTAACACGCCCTGCTGTAATTAACAGGTCCTGCTGTAATTAACACGCCCTGCTGTAATTAACAGGTCCTGCTGTAATTAACAGGTCCTGCTGTAATTAACAGGTCCTGCTGTAATTAACACGTCCTGTTGTAATTAACACGTCCTGTTGTAATTAACACGTCCTGTTGTAATTAACACGTCCTGTTGTAATTAACATGTCCTGCTGTAATTAACATGGACCTAAAAGAGAAGTGCACAGCCACTTTTAGTAACCTCCGCCAGCAGTTAGGAAACGTTAATAAAAACATGATTAGACAGAAATAATCACTTTCTTTTCCTCCTCGTTCCGTATACTGCTGACTGATGCTAAGGCTGGGGATTTTGGGGCTCTGCAGGGAGTGGAGATTAGAGGTTGTTGTGTGTGTGTGTGTGTGTGTGTGTGTGTGTGTGAGAGACAAAGTCGTAATAGCATACCAGTGTCTATTCTCCCACTCCGTACTGCACTGCAGGCTAATTGGTGGGAAGGCGGAGTCTACTGTACACTGGATAATCAGATGAAGCAGAGAGGGTACTGTAGAATACCCAGGGGACGGCTGGCAGGACGTTGTCTGTTCCAGAATGGCATCCTTACTCCATACATAGCCTATTACTTTTATCATGGCTTGTATGGGAGCCATATCGGCTCTGGTCAAATGTAGTGCACTACGAAGGGTCCAAATGTAGTGCACTACGAAGGGTCCAAATGTAGTGCACTACGAAGGGTCCAAATGTAGTGCACTACGAAGGGTCCAAATGTAATGCACTACGAAGGGTCCAAATGTAGTGCACTACGAAGGGTTCATATGTAGTGCACTACGAAGGGTCCAAATGTAGTGCACTATGAAGGGGTTCATATGTAGTGCACTATGAAGGGGTTCATATGTAGTGCACTATGAAGGGTTCATATGTAGTGCACTACGAAGGGTCCAAATGTAGTGCACTATGAAGGGTTCAAATGTAGTGCACTGTGAAGGGTTCATATGTAGTGCACTATGAAGGGTTCAAATGTAGGGGTTGTATTACAGACTGAATAATAACCAGGGGTCGTATTACAGACAGAATAATAACCAGGGGTTGTATTACAGACTGAATAATAACCAGGGGTCGTGTTACAGACAGAATAATAACCAGGGGTCGTATTACAGACAGAATAATAACCAGGAGTCGTGTTACAGACTGAATAATAACCAGGGGTCGTATTACAGACAGAATAATAACCAGGGGTCGTGTTACAGACAGAATAATAACCAGGGGTTGTGTTACAGACAGAATAATAACCAGGGGTCGTGTTACAGACAGAATAATAACCAGGGGTCGTGTTACAGACAGAATAATAACCAGGGGTTGTGTTACAGACAGAATAATAACCAGGGGTCGTATTACAGACAGAATAATAACCAGGGGTCGTATTACAGACAGAATAATAACCAGGAGTCGTGTTACAGACTGAATAATAACCAGGGGTCGTATTACAGACAGAATAATAACCAGGAGTCGTGTTACAGACTGAATAATAACCAGGGGTCGTGTTACAGACAGAATAATAACCAGGAGTCGTGTTACAGACTGAATAATAACCAGGGGTCGTATTACAGACAGAATAATAACCAGGAGTCGTGTTACAGACTGAATAATAACCAGGGGTCGTATTACAGACAGAATAATAACCAGGGTCGTGTTACAGACAGAATAATAACCAGGGGTCGTATTACAGACTGAATAATAACCAGGGGTCGTATTACAGACTGAATAATAACCCTGGGTAATATGTTCTGGAACCGGAGATCTAAAATGTTTTTGCTGGACCTCAGTCCTGCTTCAGTTGCACTTCTCCACTAGGATGAAATATATCTGCTCTGGTCATTGGATCACCAGATAGTTCAGACTGATGTGTAGGCTACCTCCAGTGTAGTTTTTTGGTTTCCTGTGTTAGCTGGTTTGGTTCGCTGTGTTAGCTGGTTTGGTTCGCTGTGTTAGCTGGTTTGGTGTGTCAGCTGGTTTGCTGTGTCAGCTGGTTTGCTGTGTCAGCTGGTTTGCTGTGTCAGCTGGCTTGCTGTGTTAGCTGGTTTGCTGTGTTAGATGGAGAGGGATGAGGTACAGAGGTAGTGTATTTGTCATGTTTGATGGGTCAGCATTGGGCAAAGGAGGAATAGGCTTGTTTAAAAGGCCTGGCCTGGTCACTACAACACACCACTGGCCTGGTCACTACAACACACCACTGGCCTAGTCACTACAACACACTACTGGTCACTACAACACACTACTGGCATGGCCACTACAACACACTACTGGTCACTACAACACACTACTGGCCTGGTCACAACAACACACTACTGGTCACTACAACACACTACTGGCCTGGTCACAACAACACACTACTGGTCACTACAACACACTACTGGACTGGCCTGGTCACTACAACACACTACTGGACTGGCCTGGCCCCTACAACACACTACTGGCCTGGTCACTACAACACACTACTGGCCTGGCCACTACAACACACTACTGGCCTGGCCACTACAACACACTACTGGCCTGGCCACTACAACACACTACTGGCCTGGCCACTACAGCACACTACTGGCCTGGCCACTACAACACACTACTGGCCTGGCCACTGCAATACACTACTGGCCTGGTCACTACAACACACTACTGGCCTGGCCACTACAACACACTACTGGCCTGGCCACTACAACACACTACTGGCCTGGTCACTACAACACACTACTGGCCTGGCCACTACAACACACTACTGGCCTGGTCACTACAACACACACACACTACTGGCCTGGTCACTACAACACACTACTGGCCTGGTCACTACAACACACTACTGGCCTGGTCACTACAACACACTACTGGCCTGGTCACTACAACACACTACTGGCCTGGTCACTACAACACACTACTGGCCTGGTCACTACAACACACTACTGGTAGCTAAGTCTCGGTGAAAGGATCCCTATATTATTCTACACAGAAGTAGCATTGACCAATCATATTCCCATCGAAGTCAAGGCATTCCTTTCCATGCTTCTAACTAAGTCTCCGTGAATGGATCCCTTTTCTCTATGCACGGATTTCCATTCGCTAACTCTACATAAATCTACATAAATCTACATAAATTAACAGTATTTTCCTGAGAGAAACCGACTCTTTATTAATTGGGTTTAAAAGATACATCAGGGTTGATGCATTGACACACAAACATTTACCTTGCAGTCTGGTTGGCTAAACACTACTGTGGCTTGAATGAATCCAAATACTATTCACTTTGCTGCCACTTGGCCGTTTGGATTTCAGTTGGTGCGTTGTGTTTTTAATTTGCATTGTTCTCTGTATATGAATCTCCAGATGAAGACTCATATAGCAGCCTATTTATTCATCACACCCACACAGAAATCAATCGATGTACTGATAAGCTACCAAGGGAGTTAAAAATACTTTTTATTTTTATTTAAATGCACTTGTTTACAAAACATCTCTAACTCTACAGCAAACAGATGGTCGTACACCAACACTAAAAACACACACTAAACAAGGAAGTAATGGCAAAACCTAGACGTGCTCAGCCAGAGACATGCCAGAGTTAAACTGGAAAATGGTCCCCTTCGGACTGGGGAGCTAACTTCATGAAATGAGAAGGTAGTGTGTGTGTGTGGGGGGGGACTATTCATTTCCTTCAAACATTCATTACAGGAAGCTAAAAAAAAAAGATGAAGGGGGCTGGAAACCTATTCCATTTATAGTGCACTACTTTTGACTGGGCCCCTAGGCCTACATAGGGTGCCATTGGGGACGCAGAGACAAGATCTTTCAGCTGAGAGCAGCAGCAGAGGGGGAGGGAGGATGTGGCCCTAGCTGTCTGGAGGCAGGTGACCTTTGACCCCTGTCATGGAAGCAAGGCTTGAAACGATTGAAGAATGAGGACCTGAATATTTCGTGGTGGCTACCGCCCTGCCCCGCCTCCTGGGATACAGCCTGAGATACAGACCTTCACATTACCAACAAAACCAGTTTGAGAGAGAGAGAGAGATGGAAGGGGACCATGGGACAACATCTTAAACTCACTCAACCTACAAGCACATTCAATAAAACAAAAAAAGGTAGTAAACCAAGGAGCGTGAAACCTGTAACTTGCATTGAATCATGCTACTAGCTGGATGCTAACGGTCTATGTACGGATGGATGGTGAATCATGCTACTAGCTGGATGCTACAGGTCTATATATGGATGGATGGTGAATCATGCTACTAGCTGGATGCTAACGGTCTATGTACGGATGGATGGTGAATCATGCTACTAGCTGGATGCTACAGGTCTATGTATGGATGGATGGTGAATCATGCTACTAGCTGGATGCTAACGGTCTATGTACGGATGGATGGTGAATCATGCTACTAGCTGGATGCTTCAGGTCTATGTATGGATGGATGGTGAATCATGCTACTAGCTGGATGCTTCAGGTCTATGTATGGATGGATGGTGAATCATGCTACTAGCTGGATGCTTCAGGTCTATATATGGATGGATGGTGAATCATGCTACTAGCTGGATGCTTCAGGTCTATGTACGGATGGATGGTGAATCATGCTACTAGCTGGACGGTCTATGTATGGATGGATGGTGAATCATGCTACTAGCTGGATGCTAACGGTCTATGTATGGATGGATGGTGCAGCAGTAGCAGTAGCAGCAGTAGTAATAGTAGCAGTATTAGTAGTAGTAGTAGTAGTAGTAGTAGTAGTAGTAGTAGTATTAGTAGTAGTAGTAATAGTAGCAATAGCAGTAGCAGTAGTAGTAATAGCAGCAGTAATAGCAGCAGCAGCAGTAGCAGTAGCAGCAGCAGTAGTAGCAGCAGCAGCAGTAGCAGCAGCAGCAGCAGCAGCAGCAGCAGCAGCAGTAGCAGCAGCAGTAGCAGCAGTAGCAGCAGCAGCAGTAGCAGTAGCAGCAGCAGCAGCAGCGCAGCAGCAGCAGTAGCAGCAAGTAGCAGCAGCAGCAGCAGCAGTAGCAGTAGCAGCAGCAGCAGCAGCAGCAGCAGCAGCAGTAGCAGCAGTAGTATCAGCAGTAACAGCAGCAGTAGTAGCAGCAGCAATAGTAATAATAGTAGTAGCAGTAGTAGTAGTAATAATAGTAGTAACAGTAGTAGTAGTAATAATAGTAGTAACAGTAGTAGTAGTAATAATAGTAGTAGCAGTAGTAGCAGTAGTAGGGGTAGTAGCAGCAGTAGCAGCAGCAGTAGTAGTAGCAGCAGCAGCAGTAATAATAGTAGTAACAGCAGTAGTAGTAGTAGTAGTAGTAGCAGTAGTAATAATAGTAGTAACAGTAGTAGTAGTAGTAGTAGTAGTAGTAGTAGCAGTAGTAATAATAGTAGTAACAGTAGTAGTAGTAGTAGTAGTA
>NC_056448.1:47266861-47289361 GCF_018296145.1 Oncorhynchus tshawytscha | reverse complement strand
AGGAACAGGGTTGGAGTGAAAACCTACAGGATGGTAGCTCTCCAGGAACAGGGTTGGAGTGAAAACCTACAGGATGGTAGCTCTCCAGGAACAGGGTTGGAGTGAAAACCTACAGGATGGTAGCTCTCCAGGAACAGGGTTGGAGTGAATACCTACAGGATGGTAGCTCTCCAGGAACAGGGTTGGAGTGAATACCTACAGGATGGTAGCTCTCCGGGAACAGGGTTGGAGTGAAAACCTACAGGATGGTAGCTCTCCGGGAACAGGGTTGGAGTGAATACCTACAGGATGGTAGCTCTCCAGGAACAGGGTTGGAGTGAATACCTACAGGATGGTAGCTCTCCAGGAACAGGGTTGGAGTGAAAACCTACAGGATGGTAGCTCTCCAGGAACAGGGTTGGAGGGCACACATAGATTACATTTACAACAATATCTTGCCTAATAGAAATAAATATGGCATAACCTTCAACCCTTGCACTTTGACCAGACTGTACCAATGTGCCTAGGTAGGTAGACAGTATCTAGTTACAACCATGTCTATCCGGCATGCTTAGGCAAATATTTGTTATAGTAACACCAGCTTCAGTTTTAGAGATTTACAACAGTAAATTGAGGTATTATTGTTTGTGCTCGGCGTCTGTAAAGTTTAACATAGCTAGCTAACTTAGATAGCTAACTTATCTAGCTAGATAGCTAACTTATCTAGCTAACTAGCTAACTTATCTAGCTAACTAGCTAACTTAGATAGCTACCTAAGTTTAACATAGCTAGCTAACTTAGATAGCTAACTTATCTAGCTAGATAGCTAACTTATCTAGCTAACTAGCTAACTTATCTAGCTAACTAGCTAACTTATCTAGCTAACTTATCTAGCTAACTAGCTAACTTAGATAGCTACCTAAGTTTAACATAGCTAGCTAACTTGTTGTTGTTTACATCGGTTGGGAATACTAGATCTTGCGTCATGCCAATCATTTAGTGAGATTGAAATGAATCCACGGTCATACCAATATCAACCCTCACTATTATATTGCAAAGCTAGCTAGTAAAATTATGTACAGTTGCTGATGTTACACGTATTTGCTAACAAGTTACAAAAGATCTCAGATTGTAAATATTTTGTCAAAAGATATGGCTACCGGCTATGGCTAACTTAGATAGCTAACTAGCTAACCTATCTAGCTAACTAGCTAACTTAGATAGCTAACTTAGTTAGCTAGCAAACAGACACGTATTTTGATTAGCTACACGACAATATCACAGCTCACTGCAGGTCAACCAGTCCCTCCAGGATTTTGTGGGGATTGTTTGTGAAATTTGCGCACCAAAAATGCTTCGTTATGCTACTGGAATTCTTACATTTCATGACAAAATTATTTTTGTCCACATTTGTGCTGGCAAGGGAAGTTTGTTGACATGTGGCTTGATTGAACCCTATTATGTGGTAAATGTGCAGCGATTGGTTGAAATTGCGAGCCCTTTTTTTGTACTGCGTGATGGGTCAGTTTTATACTTGTTATATTGTGATGTAATTTAATACCACATTATAATGCTTGTATTTTCCCTACAAACAATGACTTGAGCAAGATGGCACCGACAGACATGACAACTCTGCTTCCTCTGCTTCTAGCTCCTAAAGCTTGCAGTATTTTCTTTTTTTGTGTGTTATTTCTTACATTATGACATACTTACAATACTTACATTGACTACAGCTCAACATTCAACACCATAGTACACTCCAAGTTCATTAAGCTTGGGGCCCTGGGTCTGAAACCCTCCCTCTGCAACTGGGTCCTGGACTTCCTGATGGGCCGCCCCCAGGTAGTGAAGGTAGGAAACAACACCTCCACTTCGCTGATCCTCAACACAAGGGCCCCACAAGGGTGCGTTCTCAGCCCTCGCTTGTGCACCATGTTCAACCATTACGGCGTGGACATGCACGCTTCCAACTCAATCATCAAGTTTGCAGACGGCACAACAGTAGTAGGCCGGATTACCAACAATGACGAGGCAGTCTACAGGGAGGAGGTGAGGGCCCTGGAGGAGGAGGTGAGGGCCCTGGAGGAGGAGGTGAGGGTCCTGGAGGAGTGGTGGCAGGAAAATAACCTTTCCCTCAATGTCAACAAAAACCAAGGAGCTGATGGTGGACCTCAGGAAACAGCAGAGAGACCACGGTCCTTGTGTCTGTTTGGGTCATTTCAGAATGCGTCTGACGGTCCTCGGGTCTGTTTGGGTCATTTCAGAACGGGTCTGACGGTCCTTGTGTCTGTTTGGGTCATTTCAGAACGGGTCTGACGGTCTTTGTGTCTGTTTGGGTCATTTCAGAACGGGTCTGACGGTCCTCGGGTCTGTTTGGGTCATTTCAGAACGGGTCTGACGGTCCTCGGGTCTGTTTGGGTCATTTCAGAACGTCTGTTTGGTCTGTTTGGTTAATTTCAGAACGGGTCTGACGGTCCTCGGGTCTGTTTGGTTAATTTCAGAACGGGTCTGACGGTCCTCGGGTCTGTTTGGTTCATTTTGGAACCGGTCCAACTTTCTGGACACATGAAGACCTCTAGTGCACAGTTATGTATGGACACATGGTGAGAAACATAGCAATACTGGTCCATAGTAGAAATGGGAAATAGTACTGCCTGGGAAATAGTACTGCCTGGGAAATAGTACTGCCTGGGAAATAGTACTGCCTGGGAAATAGTACTGCCTGGGAAATAGTACCGCCTGGGAAATAGTACCGCCTGGGAAATAGTACCGCCTGGGAAGGAAGTACTTGACATACATTACATCTACCTGCTGTGTGTGTGTGTGTGCGTGTGTGTGTGACTCAGTCAGTCAGTCAGTCTCTCTCACACTCACATTTTACGGTGTATCCTGGTCGGTGACACAAACAGACTCACAGAGACGCGCCTTACCGGATGTCCTGATCGGTGACTATGAAGGCTTTACACAGGGGCTGCGACGTGTTGAGCCAGATAGCCGGGTTCTTCTCTGCAGCCGAGGTCGTCTGGCCCGTGATGGGGGAGGAGCTCATGTGGAGGGCGCTGGAGATAGCCGATAGGAGCGTCTCGTCTGACGTGTCTGGACCCAAACCTGGTAGAGGACAACACGGCCACAGGAACACGGTCAGGAACATAACCATAGTCCCATCAACCCCTTCTGGTCAGACAGACTCACATCATTGTTTTTACTTCCATGTTCTCCATCTCACAGTACAGTGTATTTGATTAGAGATACCTAATAACAGTTCAAATACCATTTCTAATTGTAAGATAATATGGTTATATACAACTGCCTATTATTAACATCAGAGACATAATCAGAGAGACGACAGGCAGGGCTCCTACTTGTTAAACCCTTAGGAAGCTCCATGCTCCTGAGGACCTCTTCTGTGATGTCTGACGCACTCAGGCCTTTCAACCGCTTCTCCCAGAACAGCTGCAAACACAACAGACAGGTGATGAGATGAGGAGAGGAGGGAGGATGAGAACAGGCAAGGAAACAGAGGGGTGATGAGAACAGGCAAGGAAACAGAGGGAGGATGAGAACAGGAAAGGAAACAGAGGGGTGATGAGAACAGGAAAGGAAACAGAGGGGTGATGAGAACAGGAAAGGAAACAGAGGGGTGATAAGAACAGGCAAGGAAACAGAGAGTGATAAGAACAGGAAAGGAGGAGAGGGGTGATGAGAAAAGGAAAGGAAACAGAGGGTGAGGAGATGAGGAAAGGAAATGGAGGGTGAGGAGATGAGGAAAGGAAACAGAGGGGTGAGGAGATGAGGAAAGGAAACAGAGAGTGAGGAGATGAGGAAAGGAAACAGAGAGTGAGGAGATGAGGAAAGGAAACAGAGGTTGAGGAGATGAGGAAAGGAAACAGAGGTGAGGAGATGAGGAAAGGAAACAGAGGTGAGGAGATGAGGAAAGGAAACAGAGTGAGAGATGAGGAAAGGAAACAGAGGGTGAGGAGATGAGGAAAGGAAACAGAGTGAGGAGATGAGGAAAGGAAACAGAGGGTGAGGAGATGAGGAAAGGAAACAGAGGTGAGGAGATGAGGAAAGGAAACAGAGGGTGAGGAGCAGAGGAGGACCCAGGACTCCCAGAAAACAGGACGTGGTATTTATCCAATTATAGTTCATTCAGGTTCGGGGTATAAATCTTAGCACAGCAGCAACAACAAGTGTTCAAGAGAGAATAAATAGCAAGACGCGAAAGGCCTTCGAAGACAAGATAACCGACCGAAAGAGACACAAAGAGACACTCAGCCACATCAGTGTGGCTGGCGGCGGCAGGGGGCAGCTGGGGGAGACTGGCATGGCTGGCATGGCAGGGGCAGCTGGGGGAGACTGGCATGGCAGGGGGCAGCTGGGGGAGACTGGCATGGCTGGCATGGCAGGGGGCAGCTGGGGGAGACTGGCATGGCAGGGGGCAGCTGGGGGAGACTGGCATGGCTGGCATGGCAGGGGGCAGCTGGGGGAGAATGGCATGGCTGGCTTGGCAGGGGGCAGCTGGGGGAGACTGGCATGGCTGGCATGGCAGGGGGCAGCTGGGGGAGAATGGCATGGCTGGCTTGGCAGGGGGCAGCTGGGGGAGACTGGCATGGCTGGCATGGCAGGGGGCAGCTGGGGGAGACTGGCATGGCTGGCTTGGCAGGGGATGGCTGGGGAGACTGGCATGGCTGGCATGGTAGGGGGCAGCTGGGGGAGACTGGCATGGGGGCAGCTGGGGAGACTGGCATGGCTGGCTTGGCAGGGGATGGCTGGGGGAGACTGGCATGGCTGGCATGGTAGGGGGCAGCTGGGGGCAGCTGGGGGAGACTGGCATGGCTGGCTTGGCAGGGGATGGCTGGGGGAGACTGGCATGGCTGGCATGACGGGGGCAGCTGGGGGAGACTGGCATGGCTGGCATGGCGGGGGGGCAGCTGGGGGAGACTGGCATGGCAGGGGGCAGCAGGGGAGACTGGCATGGCAGGGGGCAGCTGGGGGAGACTGGCATGGCTAGCGGCGGCAGGGGGCAGCTGGGGGAGACTGGCATGGCTGGCTTGGCAGGGGATGGCTCCTCTTCATTAGGCCATGATGGCAGCAGACCAACAACCCATCACCCATCTTCCTTGGTAAGTCCTAAACTAATACTCTCTCCAGTGAGAGTGGCAGCATCTTCCTTGGTTAGTCCTAAACTAATACTCTCTCCAGTGAGAGTGGCAGCATCTTCCTTGGTTAGTCCTAAACTAATACTCTCTCCAGTGAGAGTGGCAGCATCTTCTTCCTCGATCTATTCCTCTTTTCTCCACGTCTTGAAAACATTTAGGAGCCAATTCACTCAAATCATAGTTTATTGGTGCTCGTACACCGATCTGCAGATGTTATCTCAGGTGCAGTGAAATGCTTGTGTTTCTACCTTCCAACAGTGCAGTGATAATACCTAACAATACAAAACAATACACACATAATCCTGAAGTAAAAATAAAGAAGTTAAGAAATATCACAACAAGCAACGTCAGAGTCCAGAATATAAATATAGAAATATAGGATGGTGTATATAGACAGTAGTTATATAGGGTGGTGTGTATAGACAGTAGTTATATAGGATGGTGTATATAGACAGTAGTTATATAGGATGGTGTGTATAGACAGTAGTTATATAGGATGGTGTATATAGACAGTAGTTATATAGGGTGGTGTAGTATAGACAGTAGTTATATAGGATGGTGTGTATAGAGAGTAGTTATATAGGATGGTGACAGTTATATAGGGGAGTATAGACAGTAGTTATATAGGATGGTGTGTATAGAGAGTAGGATGGTGGGTATAGACAGTAGTTATATAGGATGGTGTGTATAGAGAGTAGTTATATAGGGTGGTGGGTATAGACAGTAGTTATATAGGATGGTGTGTATAGACAGTACAGACAGTGGTTATAAAGGATGGTGTGTATAGACAGTAGTTATATAGGATGGTGTGTATAGACAGTAGGGGTACAGTACTGGGTGGTTGCCAGCTAGTAACAGTGACTAAGGTTCAGGGTATAGTACTGGGTGGTAGCCGGCTAGTAACAGTGACTAAGGTTCAGGGTACAGTACTGGGTGGTAGCCAGCTAGTAACAGTGACTAAGGTTCAGGGTAGAGTACTGGGTGGTAGCCAGCTAGTAACAGTGACTAAGGTTCAGTGTAGAGTACTGGGTGGTAGTTGGCTAGTAATAGTGATTAAGTTTCAGGTTAGAGTACAGGGTGGTAGGAGGCTAGTAACAGTGACTAAGGTTCAGGGTAGAGTACCGGGTGGTAGGAGGCTAGTAACAGTGACTAAGGTTCAGGGTAGAGTACCGGGTGGTAGCTGGCTAGAAACAGTGACTAAGGTTCAGGATAGAGTACCGGGTGGTAGCTGGCTAGAAACAGTGACTAAGGTTCAGGGCAGGGTACCGGGTGGTAGCTGGCTAGAAACAGTGACTAAGGTTCAGGGCAGGGTACCGGGTGGTAGCCAGCTAGTAACAGTGACTAAAGTTCAGGGTAGAGTACTGGGTGGTAGCCGGCTAGAAACAGTGACTAAGGTTCAGGGTAGAGAACCTTGTGGTAGCTGGTTAGTAACAGTGACTAAGGTTCAGGATAGAGAACCGGGTGGTAGCTGGTTAGTAACAGTGACTAAGGTTCATGGTACAGTACCGGGTGGTAGCCGGCTAGTAACAGTGACTAAGGTTCAGGGCAGGGTACCGAGTGGTAGCTGGTTAGAAACAGTGACTAAGGTTCAGGGCAGAGTACTGGGCGGAGGCCAACTCGTGGTGACTGATTAACAGTCAGAAATAGGCATTTTCAGAGAGAGCTAGCTATCTCTGAGAGTGCTAAAGGGAGGGGCCTAGCTATCTCTGAGAGCATTAAAGGGAGGGGCCTAGCTATCTCTGAGAGTGCTAAAGGGAAGGGCCTAGCTATCTCTGAGAGCATTAAAGGGAGGGGCCTAGCTATCTCTGAGAGCATTATTTATTTTTTATTTTTTTCACCTTTATTTAACCAGGTAGGCTAGTTGAGAACAAGTTCTCATTTGCAACTGCGACCTGGCCAAGATAAAGCATAGCAGTGTGAACAGACAACACAGAGTTACACATGGAGTAAACAATTAACAAGTCAATAACACAGTAGAAAAAAAACGGGAGTCTATATACAATGTGTGCAAAAGGCATGAGGAGGTAGGCGAATGATTACAATTTTGCAGATTAACCAATAGATTTACCAATAGACTATGTACAGCTGCAGCGATCGGTTAGCTGCTCAGATAGCAGAAGTTTGAAGTTGGTGAGGGAGATAAAAGTCTCCAACTTCAGAGATTTTTGCAATTCGTTCCAGTCACAGGCAGCAGAGAACTGGAACGAAAGGCGGCCAAATGAGGTGTTGGCTTTAGGGATGATCAGTGAGATACACCTGTTGGAGCGCGTGCTACGGATGGGTGTTGCCATCGTGACCAGTGAACTGAGATAAGGCGGAGCTTTACCTAGCATGGACTTGTAGATGACCTGGAGCCAGTGGGTCTGGCGACGAATATGTAGCGAGGGCCAGCCGACTAGAGCATACAAGTCGCAGTGGTGGGTGGTATAAGGTGCTTTAGTGACAAAACGGATGGCACTGTGATAAACTGCATCCAGTTTGCTGAGTAGAGTGTTGGAAGCAATTTTGTAGATGACATCACCGAAGTCGAGGATCGGTAGGATAGTCAGTTTTACTAGGGTAAGTTTTGCGGCGTGAGTGAAGGAGGCTTTGTTGCGGAATAGAAAGCCGACTCTTGATTTGATTTTCGATTGGAGATGTTTGACATGAGTCTGGAAGGAGAGTTTACAGTCTAGCCAGACACCTAGGTACTTATAGAGGTCCACATATTCAAGGTCGGAACCATCCAGGGTGGTGATGCTGGTCAAGCGTGCGGGTGCAGGCAGCGAACGGTTGAAAAGCATGCATTTGGTTTTACTAGCGTTTAAGAGCAGTTGGAGGCCACGGAAGGAGTGTTGTATGGCATTGTAGCTTGTTTGGAGGTAAGATAGCACAGTGTCCAAGGACGGGCCGGAAGTATATAGAATGGTGTCGTCTGCGTAGAGGTGGATCAGGGAATCGCCCGCAGCAAGAGCAACATCATTGATATATACAGAGAAAAGAGTCGGCCCGAGGGTTGAACCCTGTGGCACCCCCATAGAGACTGCCAGAGGACCGGACAGCATGCCCTCCGATTTGACACACTGAACTCTGTCTGCAAAGTAATTGGTGAACCAGGCAAGGCAGTCATCCGAAAAACCGAGGCTACTGAGTCTGCCGATAAGAATATGGTGATTGACAGAGTCGAAAGCCTTGGCAAGGTCGATGAAGACGGCTGCACAGTACTGTCTTTTATCGATGGCGGTTATGATATTGTTTAGTACCTTCAGCGTGGCTGAGGTGCACTCCTACCGGCTCGGAAACCAGATTGCACAGCGGAGAAGGTACGGTGGGATTCGAGATGGTCAGTGACCTGTTTGTTGATTTGGCTTTCGAAGACCTTAGATAGGCAGGGCAGAATGGATATAGGTCTGTAACAGTTTGGGTCCAGGGTGTCTCCCCCTTTGAAGAGGGGGATGACTGCGGCAGCTTTCCAATCCTTGGAGATCTCAGACGATATGAAAGAGAGGTTGAACAGGCTGGTAATAGGGGTTGCGACAATGGCGGCGGATAGTTTCAGAAATAGAGGGTCCAGATTGTCAAGCCCAGCTGATTTGTCCGGGTCCAGGTTTTGCAGCTCTTTCAGAACATCTGCTATCTGGATTTGGGTAAAGGAGAACCTGGAGAGGCTTGGGCGAGTAGCTGCGGGGGGGGGGCGGAGCTGTTGGCCGAGGTTGGAGTAGCCAGGCGGAAGGCATGGCCAGCTGTTGAGAAATGCTTGTTGAAGTTTTCGATAATCATGGATTTATCGGTGGTGACCGTGTTACCTAGCCTCAGTGCAGTGGGCAGCTGGGAGGAGGTGCTCTTGTTCTCCATGGACTTCACAGTGTCCCAGAACTTTTTGGAGTTGGAGCTACAGGATGCAAACTTCTGCCTGAAGAAGCTGACCTTAGCTTTCCTGACTGACTGCGTGTATTGGTTCCTGACTTCCCTGAACAGTTGCATATCGCGGGGACTATTCGATGCTATTGCAGTCCGCCACAGGATATTTTTGTGCTGGTCGAGTGCAGTCAGGTCTGGAGTGAACCAAGGGCTATATCTGTTCTTAGGTCTGCATTTTTGAACGGAGCATGCTTATCTAAAATGGTGAGGAAGTTACTTTTAAAGAATGACCAGGCATCCTCAACTGACGGGATGAAGTCAATGTCCTTCCAGGGTACCCGGGCCAGGTCGATTAGAAAGGCCTGCTCACAGAAGTGTTTTAGGGAGCGTTTGACAGTGATGAGGGGTGGTCGTTTGACTGCGGCTCCGTAGCGGATACAGGCAATGAGGCAGTGATCGCTGAGATCCTGGTTGAAGCCACGGAGGTGTATTTGAAGGGCCAGGTTGGTCAGGATGACGTCTATGAGGGTGCCCTTGTTTACAGATTTAGGTTGTACCTGGTGGGTTCCTTGATGATTTGTGTGAGATTGAGGGCATCTAGCTTAGATTGTAGGACTGCCGGGGTGTTAAGCATATCCCAGTTTAGGTCACCTAACAGAACAAACTCTGAAGCTAGATGGGGGGCGATCAATTCACAAATTTTGTCCAGGGCACAGCTGGGAGCTGAGGGGGGTCGGTAGCAGGCGGCAACAGTGAGAGACTTATTTCTGGAGAGAGTAATTTTCAAAATTAGTAGTTCGAACTGTTTGGGTATGGACCTGGAAAGTATGACATTACTTTGCAGGCTCTCTCTGCAGTAAACTGCAACTCATCCCCCTTTGGCAGTTCTATCTTGATGGAAAATGTTATAGTTGGGTATGGAAATCTCAAAAATTTTGGTGGCCTTCCTGAGCCAGGATTCAGACACGGCAAGGACATCGGGGTTAGCAGAGTGTGCTAAAGCAGTGAGTAAAACAAATGGTAGAATATATTCATGGCATAATGCGCAGACAGGGGTATGGTGGGGTGCGGGTACAGCGGAGGTAAGCCCAGGCACTGGCTGATGATGAGAGAGGTTGTATCACTGGACATGCTGGTTGTAATGGGTGAGGTCACCGCATGTGTGGGAGGTGGGACAAAGGAGGTATCAGGGGTATGAAGAGTGGAACTAGGGGCTCGATTGTAAACTAAAACAATGATAACTAACCTGAACAACAGTATACAAGGCATATTGACATTTGAGAGAGACATACAGCGAGGCATACAGTAATCACTGGTGTTGAATTGGGAGAGCTAGCTAAAACAGTAGCAGTAGTAGGTGAGACAACAACAGCTAATCAGCTAGCACAACAACAGCAGGTAAAATGGCGTTGACTAGGCAACGGGGCCGACAGATAAAACATAAACAAGCAGAATGGAGTACCGTGATTAATGGACAGTCCAGCATACATCAGCTATGTAGCCAAGTGATCAGTGTCCAGGGGGCAGCGGTGGATGGGGCAGGGAAGCTGGACTGGCGAGTGTTATCCAGGTAAAAAAAAAACTGGCTGGCTGTGCAGGAGGTAAAAGGTAAAAGCCGCTAGCAGTGGCTAACAATGACTAAATAGCTTGTAGCTAGTAAGCTGGTTAGCTTCTGGAGGTTCTTGAGTGTGTTCTAAAAATTAAAAATAATAGCGATTCCGTATCACATTGGGTGAGACAGGCTACCGGAAGGTATAAACAAATTAAAAATCGAAGAGATTGAAAGTAAATATGGGTCCAGTGAGTGTTTGGGACGCGGCGATTCAGACGGTTAGCAGGCCTGTGCTAACAAGCTAACAGTTAGTAGGCCGGGGCTAAACAAGGTAGCAGTTAGCGGACCGGGGCTAAACAAGCTAGCAGTTAGCAAGCCGAATTAGCAAGCAAGGAGATAGCAAGGGCTAGAAAGTTAGCCTTTGGGGGGCGTCGCGATGGGGTGAGTCTGTTTATGCCTCTTCATGCGGTGACATCGATAGACCGGTCGTGGGTCCGGATATTGTAGCCCAGGAGTATGCTTCGGTGGTAGCACAGGAGCTCTGGCCGGGCTTCAAGCTAAGTGGGTGGAAACGCTAGCCAGGAGTAATCATCCGGGGTTGCAGTTAGCTAGTTGTGAAGATCCAGCTGAAAATGTTCCAGGGGAGGGGCCTAGCTATCTCTGAGAGCATTAAAGGGAGGGGCCTAGCAATCTCTGAGAGTGCTAAAGGGAGGGGCCTAGCTATCTCTGAGAGCATTAAAGGGAGGGGCCTAGCTATCTCTATCAGTGTTAAAGAGAGGGGCCTAGCTATCTCAGAGCATTAAAGGGAGGGGCCTAGCTATCTCTAAGGGTGTTAAAGGGAGGGGCCTAGCTATCTCTGAGAGCATTAAAGGGAGGGGCCTAGCTATCTCTGAGAGTGTTAAAGGGAGGGGCCTAGTAATCTATGAGAGTGCTAAAGGGAGGGTCCTAGCTATCTCTGAGCCCATTAAAGGGAGGGGCCTAGCTATCTCTGAGAGCATTAAAGGGAGGGGCCTAGCTATCTCTGAGAAAGCTATAGGGATCCGCTCCACTCCAGCCCATCAATGTCAATGGGGGCCTATTCAGCCCTCCTTTTCCTATAGTCCACGATCAACTCCTTTGTCTTGCTCACATTGAGGGTGAGGTTGTTGTCCTGGCACCACACTGCAATGTCTCTGACCTCCTCCCTATAGGCTTGTCTCATTGTTGTCAGTGATCAGGCCTACCACTGTTGTGTCATCAGCAAACTTAATGATGGTGTTGGAGTCGTGTTTGGCCACGCAGTCGTGGGTGAACAGGGAGTACATGAGGGGACTAAGCAAACACCCCTGAGAGGCCCCCAGTGTTTAGGATCAGCGTGGCAGATGTGTTGTTACCTACCCTTACCACCTGGGGGCGGCCCGTCAGGAAGTCCAGGAACCAGTTGCAGAGGGAGGTGTTTAGTCCCAGGGTCCTTAGCTTAGTGATGAGCTTTGTGGACCCTATGGTGTTGAACGCTGAGATGTAGTCAATGAATAGCATTCTCACATAGGTGTTCCTTTTGTCCAGGTGGGAAAGGGCAGTGTGGAGTGTGATTGAGATTGCTTCATTTGTGGATCTGTTGGGGCGGTATGTGAATTGGAGTGGGTCTAGGGTATCCAGGATGATGCTGTTGATGTGAGCCATGACCAGCCTTTCAAAGCACTTCATGGCTACCGACGTACTACGGGGCAGGATATCATTTAGGCAGGTTACTTTCGCTTCCTTGGGCACAGGTACTATGGTGGTCTGCTTGAACCATGTAGGTATTACAGACTCGGTCAGGGAGAGGTTGATAATATCAGTGAAGACACTTGACAGTTGGTCCGCACATGCTCTGAGTACACATCCTGGCAATCCGTCTGGCCCCGCGGCCTTGTGAATGTTGACCTGTTTCGATGTCTTGCTCACATCAGCTACCGAGAGCGTTATCACACAGTCTTCCGGAACAGCTGGTGCTCTCATGCATGCTTCAGTGTTGTTTGCCTCGAAGCGAGCATAAAAGGCATTTAGCTCGTCTGGTAGGCTCGCGTCACTGGGCAGCTCTCGGCTGGGTTTCTCTTTGGAGTCCGTAATAGTTTCCAAGCCCTGCCACACCCGACGCGCATCAGAGCCAATGTAGTAGGACTCAATCTAGTAGGATTCAATCTGTTTGATCGTTTGTCTGAGGGCATAGTGGGATTTCTTATAAGAATCTAGTGGGCATCTAGCATTTGACATCCCTTAACATCAGGGTTAATTATGTGATGTGTATTTATGTGTATGCCAGTAACAGCAGCAGCAGAGGAAAAAGCAGCCAAGGAATCTCTTTCTCTCCGGCCTTGAAGCATGAAACACACAGATAATCTCACTGCCGATAGACTGCTGACAGGTACTCATCACAGTGGGAGGCCGTTCCTTCTCTTGCTAGAACAAAAGCGCTACCTGCTGCGTACGGATCCGGTAGCGATGAACCTTCCGTTTCTACTTGGTAGAATTGTAATACTCGTCAGTGTCCAACAACTTGACTTTGAGCCAATCAGAGAGCCCGAAGTCAACACAAAAGAAAAGTAAAAATAGGTTGTTTTCTCAGTACATCCATGGATGAGCTTGTCACACTTCATATGCAATGTAAGCTATGGGATGGTAGCTAGCTAAGTGCACCGATGCAATGCACACAACACTAAATACTTCCTCCAAGTTAGCTAACCACTGTAGCTAGTGTTGACATTATAATGGCATCACAATGGATTAGCTAGTGTTGACATTATAATGGTATCACAATGGATTAGCTAGTTTCCATTAAACAGTTGCCTGTGGTAGCTACAGTTGTTAGTGCAGTGTCCTTAGCTTGCTCGATAGCTATATTGTGCTAGCTGTCGTTAGCTAAATAGTTAAACGTTTTGGCTATGGGCTGGCACTGGCAGTATGGGATTATGGAGAGTGAATTTGATGGTTTCTTCATCATCTTGCTAGGTAGTTATCTAGATGTGACCAACTGGCTCGTATTAACAACGAGAGAGATGAGGAGGAAGGGGAGGGAGATGAGGAGAGGGGGAGCGAGAGGAGGAGGGGTAGAGAGATGAGGAGGAAGAGGAGGGAGATGAGGAGGGGGGAGCGAGAGGAGGAGGGGTAGAGAGGTGAGGACGAAGGGTAGAGAGGTGAGGACGAAGGGTAGAGAGGTATAGGAAGGGGGGGAGGGAGGGAGAGGAGGAGGGGTAGAGAGGTGAGGAGGAAGGGTAGAGAGGTATAGGAAGGGGGAGGGAAAGGGAAAGGGACAGGAGGAGGGGTAGCGAGGTAAAGGAAGGGGAGGGAGAGAAGGAGGGGTAGCGAGGTGAGGAGGAAGGGGAGGAGTTCCTCAGGGAAGGCATGGGTGGGAGATGAAAATGTCCAAATCCTAAATTCATTCCTCCTCCTCATTCCATGTATAAATGTGTGATCACTCCATTTTCTTCACAGCCTCGTTAGGCAGCACATCTTAAAGTCACATTATCTGCCAGCCAGCCTCAGCCTCACACAGACAGCCTAACAGTGGCTAAATGTCCCTCACTGTCCTCAGCCTCACACAGACAGCCTAACAGTGGCTACATGTCCCTCACTGTCCTCAGACCACAGACACACCAGCAGGTAGGGTAACAGCATAATCTACTCTTGAGTGGTGCAGCGGTCTAAAGAACTGCATCACAGTGCTAGAGGAGTCACTACAGACCCCGGTTCAGCGGTCTAAGACACTGCATCACAGTGTTAGAGGAGTCACTACAGACCCCGGTTCAGCGGTCTAAGACACTGCATCACAGTGCTAGGGGAGTCACTACAGACCCTGGTTCAGCGGTCTAAGACACTGCATCACAGTGCTAGAGGAGTCACTACAGACCCCGGTTCAGCGGTCTAAGACACTGCATCACAGTGCTAGAGGAGTCACTACAGACCCCGGTTCAGCGGTCTAAGACACTGCATCACAGTGCTAGAGGAGTCACTACAGACCCCGGTTCAGCGGTCTAAGACACTGCATCACAGTGCTAGAGGCGTCACTACAGACCCTGGTTCAGCGGTCTAAGACACTGCATCACAGTGCTAGAGGAGTCACTACAGACCCCGGTTCAGCGGTCTAAGACACTGCATCACAGTGCTAGAGGAGTCACTACAGACCCCGGTTCAGCGGTCTAAGGCACTGCATCTCAGTGCATCACTACAGACCCTGGTTCAGCGGTCTAAGGCACTGCATCTCAGTGCTAGAGGTGTCACTACAGACCCTGGTTCATTGGTCTAAGACACTGCATCTCAGTGTTAGAGGAGTGACTACAGACCTTGGTTGAGTGGTCTAAGACACTGCATCTCAGTGCTAGGGGAGTCACTACAGACCCTGGTTCAGCGGTCTAAGACACTGCATCTCAGTGCTAGGGGAGTCACTACAGACCCTGGTTCAGCAGTCTAAGACACTGCATCTCAGTGCTAGGGGAGTCACTACTGACCCTGGTTCAGCAGTCTAAGACACTGCATCTCAGTGCTAGAGGAGTCACTACAGACCCTGGTTCAGAGGTCTGAGACACTGCATCTCAGTGCTGGGGGCGAAACTACAGACCCTGGTTCAGCGGTCTAAGACACTGCATCACAGTGCTAGAGGAGTCACTACAGACCCCGGTTCAGCGGTCTAAGACACTGCATCACAGTGCTAGAGGAGTCACTACAGACCCCGGTTCAGCGGTCTAAGGCACTGCATCTCAGTGCATCACTACAGACCCTGGTTCAGCGGTCTAAGGCACTACATCTCAGTGCTAGAGGTGTCACTACAGACCCTGGTTCATTGGTCTAAGACACTGCATCTCAGTGTTAGAGGAGTGACTACAGACCTTGGTTGAGTGGTCTAAGACACTGCATCTCAGTGCTAGAGGAGTCACTACAGACCCTGGTTCAGCGGTCTAAGACACTGCATCTCAGTGCTAGAGGAGTCACTACAGACCCTGGTTCAGCGGTCTAAGACACTGCATCACAGTGCTAGAGGAGTCACTACAGACCCTGGTTCAGCGGTCTAAGACACTGCATCTCAGTGCTAGAGGAGTCACTACAGACCCTGGTTGAGTGGTCTAAGACACTGCATCTCAGTGCATCACTACAGACCCTGGTTGAGTGGTCTAAGACACTGCATCTCAGTGCTAGAGGAGTCACTACAGACCCTGGTTGAGTGGTCTAAGACACTGCATCTCAGTGCTAGAGGAGTCACTACATACCCTGGTTGAGTGGTCTAAGACACTGCATCTCAGTGCTAGAGTCACTACAGACCCTGGTTGAGTGGTCTAAGACACTGCATCTCAGTGCTAGAGGAGTCACTACAGACCCTGGTTCAGTGGTCTAAGACACTGCATCTCAGTGCATCACTACAGACCCTGGTTGAGTGGTCTAAGACACAGCATCTCAGTGCTAGAGGAGTCACTACAGACCCTGGTTCAGTGGTCTAAGACACTGCATCTCAGTGCTTCACTACAGACCCTGGTTGAGTGGTCTAAGACACTGCATCTCAGTGCTAGAGGAGTCACTACAGACCCTGGTTGAGTGGTCTAAGACACTGCATCTCAGTGCTAGAGGAGTCACTACAGACACCCTGGTTCAGTGGTCTAAGACACTGCATCTCAGTGCTAGAGGAGTCACTACAGACACCCTGGTTCAAATCCAAGCTGAATCACAACCGGCCGCGATTGGGAGTCCCAAAGGGCGGGGCAAAATTGGCCCAGCATCGTCCGGGTTTGGCCGGGGGGGGTAGGCCGTCATTGTAAATAAGAATTAAGTGACTTTCATAGTTAAATAAAAGGTTAAATTAAAAAGACACAAACTTACACAGACACAGCAGCTAACCTAAACGTCCCTCACTGTCCTCAGACACAGCAGCTAACCTAAACGTCCCTCACTGTCCTCAGACACAGCTGCTAACCTAAACGTCCCTCACTGTCCTCAGACACAGCAGCTAACCTAAACGTCCCTCACTGTCCTCAGACACAGCTGCTAACCTAAACGTCCCTCACTGTCCTCATACACAGCTGCTAACCTAAACGTCCCTCACTGTCCTCAGACACAGCTGCTAACCTAAACGTCCCTCACTGTCCTCATACACAGCAGCTAACCTAAACGTCCCTCACTGTCCTCATACACAGCTGCTAACCTAAACGTCCCTCACTGTCCTCAGACACAGCAGCTAACCTAAACGTCCCTCACTGTCCTCAGACACAGCTGCTAACCTAAACATCCCTCACTGTCCTCAGACACAGCAGCTAACCTAAACATCCCTCACTGTCCTCATACACAGCTGCTAACCTAAACGTCCCTCACTGTCCTCAGACACAGCAGCTAACCTAAACGTCCCTCACTGTCCTCAGACACAGCAGCTAACCTAAACGTCCCTCACTGTCCTCATACACAGCAGCTAACCTAAACGTCCCTCACTGTCCTCAGACACAGCTGCTAACCTAAACGTCCCTCACTGTCCTCAGACACAGCTGCTAACCTAAACGTCCCTCACTGTCCTCAGACACAGCTGCTAACCTAAACGTCCCTCACTGTCCTCAGACACAGCTGCTAACCTAAACGTCCCTCACTGTCCTCAGACACAGCTGCTAACCTAAACGTCCCTCACTGTCCTCATACACAGCAGCTAACCTAAACGTCCCTCACTGTCCTCATACACAGCAGCTAACCTAAACGTCCCTCACTGTCCTCAGACACAGCTGCTAACCTAAACGTCCCTCACTGTCCTCATACACAGCAGCTAACCTAAACGTCCCTCACTGTCCTCATACACAGCTGCTAACCTAAACGTCCCTCACTGTCCTCAGACACAGCAGCTAACCTAAACGTCCCTCACTGTCCTCAGACACAGCTGCTAACCTAAACATCCCTCACTGTCCTCAGACACAGCAGCTAACCTAAACATCCCTCACTGTCCTCATACACAGCTGCTAACCTAAACGTCCCTCACTGTCCTCAGACACAGCAGCTAACCTAAACGTCCCTCACTGTCCTCAGACACAGCAGCTAACCTAAACGTCCCTCACTGTCCTCATACACAGCAGCTAACCTAAACGTCCCTCACTGTCCTCAGACACAGCTGCTAACCTAAACGTCCCTCACTGTCCTCAGACACAGCTGCTAACCTAAACGTCCCTCACTGTCCTCAGACACAGCTGCTAACCTAAACGTCCCTCACTGTCCTCAGACACAGCAGCTAACCTAAACGTCCCTCACTGTCCTCAGACACAGCTGCTAACCTAAACGTCCCTCACTGTCCTCAGACACAGCAGCTAACCTAAACGTCCCTCACTGTCCTCATACACAGCAGCTAACCTAAACGTCCCTCACTGTCCTCATACACAGCAGCTAACCTAAACGTCCCTCACTGTCCTCATACACAGCAGCTAACCTAAACGTCCCTCACTGTCCTCAGACACAGCTGCTAACCTAAACGTCCCTCACTGTCCTCATACACAGCTGCTAACCTAAACGTCCCTCACTGTCCTCATACACAGCAGCTAACCTAAACGTCCCTCACTGTCCTCATACACAGCAGCTAACCTAAACGTCCCTCACTGTCCTCATACACAGCTGCTAACCTAAACGTCCCTCACTGTCCTCATACACAGCTGCTAACCTAAACGTCCCTCACTGTCCTCATACACAGCAGCTAACCTAAACGTCCCTCACTGTCCTCATACACAGCTGCTAACCTAAACGTCCCTCACTGTCCTCATACACAGCTGCTAACCTAAACGTCCCTCACTGTCCTCATACACAGCAGCTAACCTAAACGTCCCTCACTGTCCTCATACACAGCTGCTAACCTAAACGTCCCTCACTGTCCTCATACACAGCTGCTAACCTAAACGTCCCTCACTGTCCTCATACACAGCAGCTAACCTAAACGTCCCTCACTGTCCTCAGACACAGCTGCTAACCTAAACGTCCCTCACTGTCCTCAGACACAGCAGCTAACCTAAACGTCCCTCACTGTCCTCATACACAGCTGCTAACCTAAACGTCCCTCACTGTCCTCATACAGCAGCAAACGCAGTCCTCAGACAACCTAAACGTCCCTCACTGTCCTCATACACAGCAGCTAACCTAAACGTCCCTCACTGTCCTCATACACAGCTGCTAACCTAAACGTCCCTCACTGTCCTCATACACAGCTGCTAACCTAAACGTCCCTCACTGTCCTCATACACAGCAGCTAACCTAAACGTCCCTCACTGTCCTCATACACAGCTGCTAACCTAAACGTCCCTCACTGTCCTCATACACAGCTGCTAACCTAAACGTCCCTCACTGTCCTCATACACAGCAGCTAACCTAAACGTCCCTCACTGTCCTCAGACACAGCTGCTAACCTAAACGTCCCTCACTGTCCTCAGACACAGCTGCTAACCTAAACGTCCCTCACTGTCCTCAGACACAGCTGCTAACCTAAACGTCCCTCACTGTCCTCAGACACAGCTGCTAACCTAAACGTCCCTCACTGTCCTCAGACACAGCTGCTAACCTAAACGTCCCTCACTGTCCTCAGACACAGCAGCTAACCTAAACGTCACTCACTGTCCTCAGACACAGCAGCTAACCTAAACGTCCCTCACTGTCCTCAGACACAGCAGCTAACCTAAACGTCCCTCACTGTCCTCAGACACAGCAGCTAACCTAAACGTCCCTCACTGTCCTCAGACACAGCAGCTAACCTAAACGTCCCTCACTGTCCTCAACAGCTGCTAACGTCCCTCACTGTCCTCATACACAGCTGCTAACCTAAACGTCCTGTCCTCATACACAGCTGCTAACCTAAACGTCCCTCACTGTCCTCAGACACAGCAGCTAACCTAAACGTCCCTCACTGTCCTCAGACACAGCTGCTAACCTAAATGTCCCTCACTGTCCTCAGACACAGCTGCTAACCTAAACGTCCCTCACTGTCCTCATACACAGTCCTCAGCTAACCTAAACGTCCCTCACTGTCCTCAGACACAGCTGCTAACCTAAACGTCCCTCACTGTCCTCAGACACAGCAGCTAACCTAAACGTCCTCACTGTCCTCAGACACAGCAGCTAACCTAAACGTCCCTCACTGTCCTCAGACACAGCAGCTAACCTAAACATCCCTCACTGTCCTCAGACACAGCAGCTAACCTAAACGTCCCTCACTGTCCTCATACACAGCTGCTAACCTAAACGTCCCTCACTGTCCTCATACACAGCTGCTAACCTAAACGTCCCTCACTGTCCTCAGACACAGCAGCTAACCTAAACGTCCCTCACTGTCCTCAGACACAGCAGCTAACCTAAATGTCCCTCACTGTCCTCAGACACAGCTGCTAACCTAAACGTCCCTCACTGTCCTCATACACAGCAGCTAACCTAAACGTCCCTCACTGTCCTCATACACAGCAGCTAACCTAAACGTCCCTCACTGTCCTCATACACAGCTGCTAACCTAAACATCCCTCACTGTCACAGCAGCTAACCTAAACATCCCTCAATGTCCTGTAGACAGTGGTGACAGTAGTTAACACAGCCGGAGCCCAAAAGGTTCAAACCTATAGTACAGTAAGACATAGCTGTGTGTGTAGGGGGACAGAATGATCTCCCCGGCAACAAGGAGATGGGGTGGGTGTCATGGGAACAGAATTTGCTGAGTTGGCAGATTGTCCCAACGACACAGATGCAGCCTATTGGTGGGAGAGAGAGAGAATTACCCGATACATTACATTAACCCTCCTCGTGACTGGCTGGCTGGCTAAGTGGCTGGCTGGCTGGCTAAGTGACTGACTGACTGGCTGACTAAGTGACTGACTGGCTGGCTGGCTGACTAAGTGACTGGCTGGCTGACTAAGTGACTGGCTGGCTGACTAAGTGACTGACTGGCTGACTGACTGGCTGGCTGGCTGACTAAGTGACTGGCTGGCTGGCTGGCTGACTAAGTGACTGGCTGGCTGGCTGACTAAGTGACTGGCTGGCTGGCTGGCTAAGTGACTGGCTGGCTGGCTAAGTGACTGGCTGGCTGGCTGGCTGACTAAGTGACTGACTGGCTGGCTGGCTGACTAACTGACTGGCTGGCTGGTTGGTTGGCTGACTGACTGACTGGCTGGCTGGCTGGCTGACTAAGTGACTGACTGGCTGGCTGGCTGGCTGACTAAGTGACTGGCTGGCTGACTAAGTGACTGGCTGGCTGGCTGGCTGACTAAGTGACTGGCTGGCTGGCTGGCTAAGTGACTGGCTGGCTGGCTGACTGACTAAGTGACTGGCTGGCTGGCTGACTAAGTGACTGGCTGGCTGGCTGGCTGACAAAGTGACTGGCTGGCTGGCTGACTAAGTGACTGGCTGACTAAGTGACTGGCTGGCTGGCTGACTAAGTGACTGGCTGGCTGGCTAAGTGACTGGCTGGCTGGCTGGCTAAGTGACTGACTGGCTGGCTGGCTAAGTGACTGACTGGCTGGCTGGCTGGCTGGCTGGTTGGCTGGCTGACTGACTGGCTGGCTGACTAACTGACTGGCTGGCTGGCTGACTTAGTGCCTGACTGGCTGATTAAGTGACTGACTGGCTGGCTAACTGACTGACTGACTGGCTGGCTGGCTGGCTGGCTGACTAAGTGCCTGACTGGCTGACTAACTGGCTGGCTGGCTGACTAACTGACTGGCTGGCTGACTAACTGACTGGCTGGCTGACTAACTGGCTGGCTGGCTAACTGGCTGACTAAGTAAATGGTTGGCTGACTGACTATGTGACTGACTGGCTGACAAAGTGATTGGCTGGCTGGCTGACTATGTGACTGACTGGCTGACTAAGTGACTGGCTGGCTGGCTGACTAACTGACTAAGTAAATGGTTGGCTGACTGACTATGTGACTGGCTGGCTGACTGGCTGGCTGAAGTGACTGACTGACTGGCTGGCTGGCTGACTGGCTGGCTGGCTGACTAAGTGACTGACTGGCTGGCTGGCTGACTAAGTGACTGGCTGACTGGCTGGCTGGCTGACTAAGTGACTGACTGGCTGGCTGGCTGACTAAGTGACTGGCTGGCTGGCTGGCTGACTAAGTGACTGACTGGCTGGCTGACTAACTGGCTGGCTGGCTGACTAAGTGACTGAATGGCTGGCTGGCTGACTCTGTGACTGGCTGGCTGGCTGAGTATGTGACTGGCTGGCTGGCATTAATCTGGTGAGGCTTCATCATGTATATGATAATACAAGCACCCATGCACTAACACACACACACACAAACACACACACACCCGCTATAGATCACAGTAAAAAAGAGCAGCACACGCACAAAAACATCCACCTGCGCATCGATTACACCCACACTAACTGTGATTCACTGCTCTCTGTACAGGGTAGACTGGACCTAGTGGTCTGTAGACTGGGCAGCTACTCAGGGTAGACTGGACCTAGTGGTCTGTAGACTGGGCAGCTACTCAGGGTAGACTGGACCTAGTGGTCTGTAGACTCAGCTACTCAGGGTAGACTGGACCTAGTGGTCTGTAGACTGGGCAGCTACTCAGGGTAGACTGGACCTAGTGGTCTGTAGACTGGGCAGCTACTCAGGGTAGACTGGACCTAGTGGTCTGTAGACTGGGCAGCTACTCGGGTTAGACTGGACCTAGTGGTCTGTAGACTGGGCAGCTACGCAGGGTTGACTGGACCTAGTGGTCTGTAGACTGGGCAGCTACTCAGGTTAGACTGGTCCTACCAGTCTGTAGACTGGGCAGCTACTCAGGGTAGACTGGACCTACAGGTCTGTATTCTGGGCAGCTACTCAGGGTAGACTGGACCTACCGGTCTGTCATCTCTGCTACTCAGGGTAGACTGGACCTAGTGGTCTGTAGACTGGGCAGCTACTCAGGGTAGACTGGACCTAGTGGTCTGTAGACTGGGCAGCTACTCAGGGTAGACTGGACCTAGTGGTCTGTAGACTGGGCAGCTACTCAGGGTAGACTGGACCTAGTGGTC